>NC_056730.1:810979112-811091612 GCF_019279795.1 Protopterus annectens
AGCTCTGGAAAGAAAAGTTGAAAATAAGCTGTCCAGTATATCCTCTACAGATAAAATGCCACCAAAGCATTCTCTGTATTACAAAACATAATGGAAAAACAAAGAGGTAAAGGAATTCACAAAAAGACAAACAGGCTGAAGTGGATTCAATAGAAGAGACTGAGAAAGATAGTACACAGGCACCAAAGATGCAGCTATTCAAAATCAATGTGCATATACTGTTATGAAAGACATGCAGGTTCGTAAAACTTGGGACTTTCAGGATATCAGACAGGTGCTTATAGATGAGAATACTCTTTATAGATGAGAATACTCTTTAAAAGTAGAAGCCAAATGACTGAACAGCAAGTAAAAAAAAAAATCCCTGTGAATTTATGTTATACATATAGACACAAAGCCTAGAATGCATACAGCACATTGGTGGGACCATGGGGTGGGGGTGGGGGGGCAGCCACCTGCATTTGACACACAGTAAAATATTTATTTTGACAGAGTTAAGTAGCCACTGAAGTCAAGAATAAACAACTTCCAATAGTTAATTAATATAATTTTATAAGGGTTTTCACATCAAAACGTCTTGTAGCATTTTTTAAACGTATTATAGGCTTGGTTCTTCTCACTATGTAGGTAAATGCATCTCCATTCATCAATATAGGCAGGCTGGAGCTTTCAGTGAAACTTAGCTTAGTGAGAACTGACAGCTGGGGTGGGTAGAGGATAAGCAAGAAATTCAGACATTAAACAAGACCTTTTGCTGGATGGGTAATTGTAAGCAAAAGATGATCATGGCTTTTAAAGAGGAAATGGCTTAGTTGACTGTGGCGTATATAATATAGAGATAACGACAGCAAATAACCAGAAAGTATATTAATATTTTAAGACATAATAATACAACCACAACCTCAAACAAAAGTATAAAAATATTTCAGAAGGGAATATGTAAAGGAAATCTTTAATTTTCCCATCCCAGCTATGGACAAAGGGAAAAACAGATTATTAAAAACTATTTGTAGTAAGAGAGAACAAACTTAAGTCAATAATTTTTTCTTGAAGTTTTCTTTTGCTTGTTGCTTAAAGGGAGCATACGCTTGAAAAAATGAAAATTATATAACTATGTACAAATCTTTCTGTAATCTTACTGGGGAAGGGGAATCACAAATGTTTTTGTGATAAGTGTAGAATGCTACGTGACAAAGTAAGACATGATCAGAAGTATACGAAAAGAGGAAAAATGTTTCTATAAAAAAGGCAGAAGAGAGAGTACCAAGCTGAAGGTAAGGATTTGAAAGTCAGAAGTTGTCATAAGAAAACACAAAACTTTACATTTTGAATTAATGTACTTGTATAATTAAGTCTTTAACGTTCCATACATCATCTCCAAAAGTAAACAAAACTAAAAACACACAAAATATGTAAAACTAATCATGAGTAATACTACAACCTTCCAGCAGGGAATCATGACAATAGTAGGAGACTGAAATAGAATATGCATGAAACAATCCCCTGGATTCACTATCCTTCCATGCAGGACAAGCTTAGTCCTGCACAGAAGTGTCCATTTAGGAGCAGGATGGCAGCGCTCCATGCAAATTAATGAAGGCACGCTGCCTGAGCTCCTAATCTTACACGGAGCGTGTTAAGAGTGCAAGGGGCATGTCTGAGAGCAGACCTCTCAGAATATACACGTCCCTGCAATTAAGAACAGCAGACAAGTCATAAAAAATTGAGTGGGACCGCTCATAGGTGTACACATACCCCCAGCAACATCCCCACATGAGTACAAGAGCAATAGTTAAAATAACAAATATAAAGATGGTTTCTTCTTTATGAAACAGATTAAATTTAACCGTAGGTGTGCAGGTTTGCCCATTGCTTAGCTACGGTTAATGCAGCCGAGGATGAGAAGCAAGATATATGTAAATGAAGCAGTACAGCAATAGTGTAATGGGCAGAGCATTCGCCTTATGAGCAGTCATTCCCGGTGCAAGTCCCACTGCAGTACATTCCATTTTCCATGTCAAATCACTTTATGGCCAATATTTTTAGTTGCATAACCTACTAAATAACATATATTTGTGAACTGGAGTACTGCATTAAATGTAGATCTGAGGTGTCAGTGTCACAGTGTTGCAAACTCCACAGATAATCACACGTGCCCCATACAGTATATGTACACTGGAATTGGGGATACAAATGGAAGGTAAAATGTGTAATGAATGAACTCCATACAGCTTCCAAATCCCTCACCTTCCCAAGAACCATTAGACATTACTGTCTAACTTAGTGCAGTGGTAGCGGGAGTAAGCACTAGTATGCAAGTGTAAGCGCTATTAAGCCATAGTAAGTGAAAGTAAGTATATTTAAGCACTAGGAAGCGGGTTTAAGCCAGGTTGCATGGGGGTAAGCAATGCGCATGCAGGTTAAGCGATACTGAAGCTACCACTCTGTAAGCATACTTAACCGGAGGTTAGCATTGCTTACCTTCGCGCAAGCACACTTACAATTGCTTAAAAGTGCCTTAATCACTCTGTATGCAACAGCTGCTGTTCTGGCCAGAAACAAACAGCCTTTGCAGGTCTTGAACCCAGGACCCTGTACACTATAGTCACAGTAGCTAACCACTAAGCCATCACAGCAGTACATAAGAATGAGGTATCACCAAACAGATCCTCACTATAGGAAATTCAAACTGAACATGTGAAAGGAATCTATATGCAGTCTTATGTTGTATAACCTACTACATAACACAAATATGTGAACTGGAGTACTGCATTTGGTGTCATTGTAATAAAGTGTTTGAGATCTTGTAATAAACACAAGGACCCCATATAGTGTATGCACACATGAATCATGGATACCAAACACAAATATAACATGCAATGAATAATAAATCAATGCCAAAAAGAAAACAGTACGAAAATTAGAAGTTATGTACTCACCATAACGTTCCATCTGAGTAGGTATCTTCATTTGTCTGCAACCTTTGGGATACGGATCCGATCTTGGATCCGAGCTGGCAACTTCTACCACAGCATAGATCCAAGCTCCTAGCTCCTCCCTTTACTCATAATCCCCTGCCAACCCTGACTGACCTCAGATCAAGTTTGCCCAATATAACAACTGTCACTGTGTCCCGGAAGTATAACAACTGTTACTGTGTCCCGGAAGGGGCTTATCTAAGGCAGATCCTAAACAGAATCCCATAGGTCAGGGGAAAGGAGGGGGGATGGTTGCAGACAAATGAAGATACCTACTCAGATGGAATGTTATGGTGAGTACATAACTTCTAAATCTGAAGTAGGCACTTCATTTGTCAGCAACCTTTGGGACAGAGTCCCCAGTTACCTGAATCCTGGGTGGCCGTTATGGAAGGATATTCCGGAGCACTGCAGAGCCAAAGGACGCCCTACCTCTGGAAACAACATCCAGTTTGTAATGGCTGATAAAGGTATGAGATGAAGCCCAAGTGGCTGCTGAACAAATATCATCCAAGGGGACCCTAGATCTAAAAGCCGCCGAAGTAGCGACGGCCCTAGTAGAATGAGCACGGACTCCCTGAGGTGCAGGCCTTCCCAAACTCTGATAAGCCAAGAGGATACAACTAGCTATCCACCGTAACAGGGTAACTTTAGAAAATGACTTGTCTAAATTGGTTTTGGCAAGATTGCCTATGACCAGCAGTTCGATAAATATAAAAGCGTAATTGTCTGTGCACATCCAAAGAATGCAGTTTGTACTCTCCTTTGTTCTGATAACTGGGAAAGAACACGGGACGAATAATAGATTGATTAATATTAGCTTCCAAAGATACCTTAGGCAGAAAGGACGGATTGATCCCGAGGTAAACTCTATCCTGATGGAAGGCCAAATACGGCGGTTTAACACAGAGCCTGAAGCTCAGAGACCCTTTTAGCTGAAGTAATGGCCACCAGAAAGACCGTTTTCCAAGAGAGGTACGCAAGATCAACAGTAGCCACTGGCTCGAAAGGGGGGCTTGTCAAGGCCTGTAGAACCAAAGATAAATCCCATGGGGGTACTACCTCCCTGACCAAAGGTCTGAGAAGGAAGGTACCCTTGAGGAAAGCTTTACAGAGCTTGGAGGTAATTAGAGGGCCCGATTCATGCCCTACATGATAATGCGAAATCGCTAATTGTACCTTGACTGTAGAGCAGCTAGCCCCCTGATGAAAGAGGGTAGTTAGAAAATCCAGAGCCGACGTAAGAGGCGCCGTGAAAGGGTCTAAGTGATGGTGCTCCGCCCAGATGGAGAAACGTTTCCACTTACTCCGATAGACCCTTCTGGTGGACGGTTTGTGTGCTGCTACTAGGATGGCTTTGACTGGTGAGGAAATTCCAGGAGTCCTTATCAGGAGTGGAACTGGAGCAACCAAGCCGTCAGCTTGAGGTTGGCCAGGTTGGGGGTCGGAAGACCCAGAGGGTGAGTAATGAGATCCGAGAGGGGATCCAGAATCCAGGGTGGATGAATCAGATGAGACCACAGGTACGGGAACCATGTTTGACGAGGCCAGAATGGGGCAATAAGGATCATTTTGCTCCCCAACCGACTGGCTTTCTGTAAGAGCTTCAGAATCATGGGCAATGGAGGGTAAGCGTAAAGGAGACCGGGAGGCCAAGCATGTACCAGAGAGTCTCTCGGGGACTCCCCCTCAGGGGGGATTAGAGCGAAGTAACTGTTGCATTTGGTATTTGAAGGAGAGGCAAAGAGATCGCAACAAGGTTGCCCCCATTGGGAAAATATTTGTTTCGCTACTAGAGGATTGAGAGACCATTCGTATGGGGTCAGAATCGAACGACTGAGCCTGTCTGCTAGGATGTTGGACCGTCCCGGAATGTGCGTTGCAATGAGAAAGTGGTTGGTGGATATCGCCCATTCCCACACTCTCATGGCCTCGCGACAAAGAGGATAAGACCTGGTTCCCCCCTGTTTGTTGATGTACCATACAAGTGACATGTTGTCCGTTTGTACCTCAATCGTCCCAATGGGAAGAAGGCTGTGGAGTGCCTACAACGTCAAAAGCACCGCCCTCATCTCTAGGACATTGATATGCAAGGAGGTCTCTATGTCGTTCCACGTGCCTTGGACTGTTCTGCCTGAATAGTGCCCCCGCCCACCCCAGGCGAGAGGCGTTCGTGGTCACTGTGGCGACGGGAGGAGGCATCGAGAATGGTCGTCCCGTGTGAAGGCTCGGGGACTGGAGCCACCACACGAGCGACCGTCTGCAAGCCTTGCTTATGGAAATAGGATGGGATAGGGGGTTGTGAGACAGGGACCATTGCACCTGAAGGGTCCACTGCAGGACCCTCATATTTAGACGGGCTAGGGGCAGCAGAGAAATTGCTGCCGCCATGGACCCTAGAGCCCTCAGGATCAAATCCGCCAGTGGAGCAGGAAGTTGGAGAATGGCCTGAACATGAAACCTCAGGTTCCGAAGCCGATCGGGAGTCAGGAAAGCAAGCATTAGTCTGGAATCCAATCTCGCCCCTATGAAATCTATTACCTGTGTAGGAGCCAGAGAGGATTTGGCCATGTTGACAGTCAACCCTAGGCTTGGAGCAAGATTGAGGAAGTAATCCCTGCTTGAACAGAGCAGATGCCTTGTTGGGGTGATGAGGAGCCAGTCGTCCAGGTACGGAAAGACCTGAATTCCCTGAAGCCTCAGGTGGGCCGCTATAACTGCCAAATTCTTGGTGAACACCCTGGGGGCTGAGGTGAGACCGAAGGGAAGGGCCCTGAACTGAAAGTGACTGGCTCCCAGCCGGACGCGGAGGAACCTCCTGGAGCGTCTGTCCACAAGAATGTGATAGTACGTGTCCTTGAGGTCTATCGAGCACATCCAGTCATTCTCCCGTAACAGAGGGAGAATAGATTGTAGCGTGACCATCCGGAACTTTTCTTTGGGTATTGCCAGGTTCAAGAGAGAGAGAGGTCGAGGATGGACCTCAAGTCCCCCGTCTTTTTTGGCACCAGAAAGAACCTGGAGTAAAACCCTGATCCGAGCTGATCTGGGGGAATGGGTTGGATGGCTCTTTTTTGTAAAAGCTGCTGAATTTCTGTAGCAGCCGCCTCCCTCTGATGGAGTGGTACGTCGGGGAGGCTTCTGATTTTGGGGGTTACAATAAAGGGAATTTGGTAGCCTCTGGATATAATGCGAAGCACCCAGCAATCTGTTGTTATGGACTCCCACATTGCTAGGTGCCTTGAAAGATGCCCCCCGACTGCCTCCAGAGTGGAGCAGCCGGGCAACCCCTCAGGGGTTCTGTGTGGGCCTCTCAGAGAAGGGTTCTCTGGACCCAAAATTTCTGGTACCCCCTCTGCCTCTAGGGTGGCATCCTCCCTGTCCTCCTCTGCCATGAGAGGACTGGTTGTCCGGAGCAGACTGGGACTGATGCGATTTCCGGAACCACATCTTCTGACCCTTTTGGTTCTTAGAAAAGGACCTCTGGGGAGCAGAGAAGTGGACTCTGATGGCAGACAACGTCTTCCCGTCTTTCTCGCTCCGGACTAAAGTGTTGCGAATGGTTTTGCCAAACAGTGCAGAACCATCAAAGGGGGCATTCGCGAATGACGCCTTAAAGGGTTCCGAGAAGTCATAATGTCGGAGCCAGGCTTGGCGCCTCATTACCAGGCCGGCTCCGCCAGCTCTAGCGGCTCCTTCCGTGGCGTAAGATAATAGCTGCATAGAAGTGTTAGAAACAGAACGTAGAGTAGACATTCGGGAGGAGTACAGCTGCTTGTCCCCTTCCAACATGGACTCTGGGGGGGGAGGCAGCGTATTCTTTTATTAGATCTCGCTGCATCCGGATGACGTGTACTATATAGTTCAGCGCCCTCATGGAGAAAGTTGCTGAACTGAAGGCCCGCTTCCCAAGGCGGTCCATCGCTCGAGACTCCTTGCTCGGTGGGTGGACCGCAGAGCTCTCCTGAGCCAACTCCCTCTTGGTGGCCGCTGCCACCAACATGGCATCCCCGGGGGGACCTCTGCTCCAGTGGGTCCTTTCTGCAGGGGGACTCAGGATCCTATCTGGGCGCTTGGGGACTGGCTCTACAGTGTCCGGCTCCTTCCAATCCCTGGTAAAGATAAGGTCCACCAGGGGGTCGGGGGAGGGGACACCCAAGAGGTAGATGGCCCTGCTTCAAACGCCTCTAGGAATACGGACTCATTGGAGGAAGCCTTGGGAGCAGACCACCCTCCCCTAATCCTGAGCATTTCCATGATGTCTCCATAGGAGACATCCTCGGGGGGTGACCTTGGGGATCCTCCCCCTTCATCTAAGTCCGTATCTTCCATAAGGGACTCGGGGGGGGGGGGGGGAGTCCACGTGCCTCCTCTTACACTTAGCCTTGTGAGGAACCTCCTCGGGGGAGCTGTCCAAGGAAGTCTCACCAGCAATGTCATGTTTCAAATGAACCCCCAGAGGTGCTGAAGCAGGCTGCCCCGAAGGCCGGGTGATGGGAGCCTGAACCAGCTGAGAGGGAGTGCAGGGGGGAGCCGAAGCCAGGACTGGAGACCCGGATGCACTCAACAGTGCCCTCTCCACCACAGCGAAAGCCGAGGGGGAGCCACCCTTGATAAGATCAGAGAGTCGGCTCCCACTCGAATCCGAAGCAGGGACCGGACCCAGGGCCGAGACCATCGGATCCAAAGGACCAGTGTGCTCCAACTGGGACGGAGCCAAAGTTGCACCGAATCCCTCTGATCCGAAGCTCAGCCCACAGCTCTGAGAGGTCGGATCAGACAAGCTCGAGGGACCAGTCAAAGCCAAAGTAACCAGTACTGTCGGCTCCGACCCACCCCCGGATCCAACGCGGCTCAGCTCCGAACGCTCCAAACCCGGAAAGCAGGTCGGAGAAGGAGAGATTGGAGCAAAAAATGGGGTCGAGCTCCCCCCCCCCCAGAGGGGGGGGGGAGGCAAGAGCACTCCCATCTGCAGCTGGGCCTGGATGAACCTCCTCATCATCCGGTCCATGTCTGCATCTGACATGCTAAAAGTGGACCTTGAAGAGGCCACCGAGGAAGACCTAGAGTGCCGCCTCGATGACCTCGACGGGGACCGGGTCTCCTCCTCCTCGGGTCCCGGTGAGAAGCAAGGGGACTGAAGCCGAGGAGGAGGCGATCCAGAAGCTCTGGATGGAGAAGCTCGTTTGGCTGGCGGGGCCGAGGAGGAGTCCTCGGCCCGCCGCTTATGGTGCTTCTCTTTCAGTTTAGTTTTCCCGGCCTCCCTCTCCTCTGCAGCCGAAGCGGGAGGTTGAGTCCCGACTGGAGGGAGAGAGGCAGGGGAGGCTACCACCAAGGGCTGGGTAGCGACCACAGAAACACCAGAGGTGGGAGCCGAATCCGGGGGGCAAAAGGCCTGCCAGAATCAGCTTCGACCTCCAGTCTTTAAGTGCCCTGGGGTTGAACGCCGCGCAAATCGCGCATCCCGAGGAGAGGTGTTCAACCCCAAGGCACCTAACGCACCAGGTGTGGCCATCCGCCGGTGAAAGCTTATGGCCACACTCGGTGCACTTTGAAAAGATGGATTTAGGGGCCTCCGACATGGTAGCACAGAAACACACTCACTAGGCCCCTACACACACCACAAACACACACTACGACCAGTGAGGGTAGGGAGGAAAAATAACCACAAAATAAATTAAATTGAGAAAGATATAGGGCTATGGGGTACCTAAACATTCGCTCTCACTCACACGAAGAAAAAGATAGAAATAGGAAAAAATTTTTCTCACAAAACTTCACTCAATAGCAGGAGCTCGAAATCCAGCTTGTAGCTTGAAACGCGGCAAACTAGATCTGAGGTCAGTCAGGGTTGGCAGGGGATTATGGGTAAAGGGAGGAGCTAGGAGCTCCGATCTATGCTGTGGTAGAAGCTGCCAGCTCGGATCCGAGATCGGATCTGTATCCCAAAGGTTGCTGACAAATGAAGTGCCTACTTCAGATTTAAAAATTAAGCAATGCTAAACATTGCACAGCCCAGCTTACTAGGTGTAAGCAATGTGTAGGCCAGCTAACTCAATTTGCCCATTGGTATACCCCTTTAAGCAATGACAACCTTAGGCAAGCAGGTTTGCCCATAGCTTAGCCTTTTCAAAACCGTCCAATCATGGCAAAGTGTGGGAAATCGGCCCTATTTAAATCCAACAGGTGGGAATATATCTCATAACTGGTTGTAGCTTCCCCTTGTAGGCACTAAATCTGGAATGGGAGAGGGTGTGCGCTTTAGGGTGCAGTGCTGGGGTATCCAGGAGTCCAGAGTCATGGCAGGGCTCCTTGTGAAAGACCATGACCAGAGAGTGCTGCAGGGCCACTACCAGGGTTCCCAATACAAGGCGGAATCCTGGGACCATCTCACCCATGACCTCACCAGTGCCACTGGCATACCCCGAACTGTCAGGCATCACTATGCCGACCTGAAGCGGCACATGGGGGATCTCTTGGATCAGTGGATCCAAGAGGCTAGGAGGACAGGGGAGGTCCCAGCCGTGTGTATCACTTCACTACTTGTTTAATAATTGCCAGCTCATGTACATTATGGATAGGTATGGCTAAATATTTCTCTTATGTCCTTCACAGTGGCAAAAGAGCGGGCTGCGAACCAGGAGGCCCATGGATGTTGCTTGGAGTGGTTGTGACGCGAGGCAGGTTAGTAATACTCTTGTATGTACCGTCATAGGAAATAAATCTAAAAATAGCAGTAAGTTAATTGCCTGCATAAAACCTGTATTGTTTAAGGCATGTACTGCATACAGCAGAGATTATGCGAGGAAGAGTCTCATATAAGTTGTATGTAAAAAAAAGCATAACAGCCTGACAATAAAGGTCTAACTGCTGGACTGCATGTGTTTACTTTGGTATCATATGGTAATGTAGATTTGCAATCACTTACTAGAGAAAACAAAATCAAAAAGCAGCAACAAACCAATAATTCACAGAAAAGCAAATGCAGGCCAAAGGACTCCACAAAGAAGAAGCGATAAATCCACTTTATTTATACAGCAGTAAAAGGTTAGCGCTTTCATCCCTGAAACAAACTAGGAACTTCATTAGACAAATAAAAAATGTTCCAACAGCTTTTTAAATCTTGGAACCTGAAAGTGCATGTATAGTGACATCACAAACCACACCTCTAAACTCAACTAAACCACACCCCTGGTTCATGACATATGTACAGCCTTGCTTAAGAGAAATACCTGAATGAATGACTTGAGCATAAAATGTAATATCTAAGATAACATCTCAAACATTTTAAAATTGTAAACAAATATAAATACTAAATAGACATTGTTAAAATGCATATCTAAGACATAAGTAAATAAAAGACAAAAAGCATGTTTTTTTTCTGTTAAAGACGGTGCAAAATACTTGTAAAATACATATAAAAGTCAAGTATTCACATAAAAATAACTTGTATATATGTAAATGTAAATAAAAATCAGGTGTCATCTATTCAAGGCTTTTAATTTTAAAACACTTGAAAGAGAAACAGCCTCATTCAACCCAGGGCAAACCTTGGCATTTAAGCGCAACTGCCATATCAATTTTTGTCTTTCCAGTAGCAGTGACCATGCACACCCCTGTTGTTCACTGCTACACTGTCCAACACTATAAATCTAAAACTGTGTCCTGTTTTGCCACGGAATTGAACTCACATTCATCTCTGATGTCCCTCATATATTTCCTCAATGCAGTGTTTCAACTTGCGTTCAGTTTTTCCTATATAGAAACACGTGCATTGGGAACACTTAGAACAATAAACCACTTTTTCTGAGTTGCAACAAAATTTACCCAAAATTTTGTAGCTCATCCTATTAATATCAATTTCGTTCAAACTTGCACCTACCACACTTGAACATATATCCTGTTTTATTTGGGGTGTTTAGATTTTCAAAAAAGCATTTCAAATTCTTGCCCTTTTTATAAACACAGACTGGGTATTCACCTATATGTTTCATGATATCCCTGTCTGTATTCAATAAACTCCAGTTCTTATTAAGTGTTTTTTTAATGAAGTGGCTGTCAGTGGAGAATGTTGTGATGAATATGGCACTATTGTTAAACTTGGCTTTATTATTCTCTTTGTTTGTTACCACGTCCAAACATGTTGCGTCTACTGTTGATAGAGCATGGTAGGATTCTGCCACCCATCCATCTGTAGGCTCTGGTCAGTAGGTCCGTCCCCCAATAATGCCCTAAAGTGTCCATTTCATCTCTTTGTAAGGACTTCCCTCATTATTTCTTGAATTAAATCTCTAGGGTAACCTCTCTTTAGGAACATATTTTCTAAATTACTGCATTCTGAAAGAAAACTTTCCCACAATGTTACCATCGTCACAGCTCTAACGAATTGCCCTTTCAAGACGGCTCTTTTTTGGGAGTGAGGATGGTTGCTGTCATAATGGAGAAAACTGTTACAATATGTTTCCTTTCGATATATCTCAGCCACAAACATTTTGTGTATATTGTCCTTAGAAATAAGAACATCCAGAAAAGGTATATTTGTTTTACTTTTAGAGCTAGTGAATTTTAGGAATTCAGTAATTTGGTTGAGGTATATTAAAAACTTGTCTAAATCATCATTTTGGCTGTCCCAAAAACTAAAAATATTGTCCAAGAAACATAAACATACGAAACAATGTTGAAACAGTGGGTGGCCTATGAGGAAACGCCTTTCCCATTCTATCATCACAATGTTTGCGTACAAACCTCCACAGGCTGCACCCACTGCTACTCCTTCTAATTGATAGTAATATTCACCATCAAACAAAATGAAATAGTTTTTTTAATACAATTTCTAAAAGTGTTTTGCATATATTAACATTATTTTGTGGGACCCCTTTACTGACTAAGAAGTCACAAAACCATTCCACCCCTACTTCATGAGGGATGGACATGTACAAGTCCTTTACATCTATCGTTACAAACACAAATTTTTCCTTGTACCTTACTTTGCTCATCCTTACAAACACTAGCTTCTTCTTGTACATATATTTTTAACTTTTGATCAAGGAATTTTGCTAGGGGGTGTGTCATGGATGCACGTGTGGCAACAATCTGTCGCATAGGTGGTAGATTTATACATTTGTGTATCTTCGGCACACCAAACATTGTAGGTGTTTTAGGATAAAGCACAGTTGGGTAATTTAGCTCATTTATACTAATGGACCCTTCAATAAACAAATCATATAGGCTACCCTTTATTCTACTATACATTGTGTTAACTTCACTTAAAGAGCTCCTATTGTAACTGTTGCTTAACAAAATTTAATTTTGTTCACATAGTCACTGTGGTTCATGATCACAATACCACCCCCTTTATCAGGTTTAAATATTCTGATGTTAGGGGGTTGTGTCAAAAGATTTAGTTCAGTGGCTTCAATTTCTGTGAGATTATATGTTTTCTCGTTTTGTTTGTTCCTTTTTGTAGCTCATGCTCTAAGGTCCAACTCTCACATTCTTTCGAATAGTTCTAAAGTGGGGTGTATGGGGGGATTATATGCGCTTGAAACTCTAGAGGGTTCACACAATTTGGTTATTCCTAAATAACAGTTTAAAATTTAATTTTCGAATAAATAGTTTCAGGTCAATTAGTGACTGTACCAGATTCATTTTTTTGTTAGGAATAAAAGGGAGCCCCTTTGCAAACAAGTCACATACTGGAACATCAAAAAACAAGTTAGTAAAGTTACACAAGTTAAAGTCATTGGCTCTGTTTGTAATGATTTTTAACACAGGTAGCTGGAAGTGTTGTTGGGGAGTAAAGTATAAGATGTTAAACTGTTCAATGTCTCCCTCTCCAAGCACCCCTGTTCCTGCCCCTGTTCGGCTGGAACCTCTCTCTCAGTTGGGCGCTTGTTCTACCATTGTTGACCCCCTGGGTTGTATTTTGTCACTTGCTGGTTCATTTACCATTCTGAATGTCTCAACGCTGGGGGGTTGTTCTTCGTCTAAAAAAGTTTAGTTGTCTTCTGTATTGTAAGATAATCCCTGGTTGCTATCAGTTACATTTATTCTGCTACCCCAAGTTTGTGATTGCAGGGGTGGGGGGGGGGGGTAGGCAGTAAAAGTCTTATATGCATTTTGGTCTCTCTCCAATTTTTTTATCTTTCTGGTTTTATGCTGACCATTTGTTCATCTACAGAATAAAATATTGTTTTATATTCAAATTCATTGTTTTTAAACTGAAAGTCCGACATCAAGGATTTATCTAATTCACTGGCTTCTTTTGTAAGTGTTTGTATCAGTTTGTTGTTGTCATCCATCACAATTTGTATGTATTCAAGGCCAAATCTATCGAAGTCAAAAAGAAGTTATGTACTCACCTAACGTTCCACCTGAGTAGGTAACTTCATTTGTCTGCAACCTGTGGGTATTGGAGCAGACTCAGATCCGAGCCGGCAGCTTTCCAAGCTAATAGATCCGAGCTCCAAGCTCTTCCCCCTACCCATAATGCCCTGCCATCTCTCTCTAACCCTCAGATCGAGTTTGCCAAAGGACAATAAGGAATTCTATAACCTAGAAATGGTTCAAAACTGTTTCAATGATGTCCATGAAAGGAAGCCATATCCTGACTCTTAGATAACGAACTAAGGGTGCGGGGGATGGAGGGCGGGTTGGTTGCAGACAAATGAAGTTACCTACTCAGATGGAACGTTATGGTGAGTACATAACTTCTTTATCTGAAGTAGTTAACTTCATTTGCTCTGCAACCTGTGGGACAGAGTCCCCAGCTACCAACAACTTGGGAGGCACTTATGGAAGGATATTCCGGAGCACTGCTGAGCCAAACGATGCACGTTCTCTGGAGATCAAATCCAATTTGTAATGTGTAATAAAGGTATGAGAGGAAGCCCACGTAGCTACCGAGCAAATGTCATCCAAGGAAACCTTTGACCAGAAGGCAGCAGAAGAGGCCATGGATTGGGTAGAATGGGCTCGTAGTCTCAGGGGCTCAGGATGACCAGAGCTTTTGTAAGCTAAGAGAATGCACTGTGAAATCCATCCAGCTAAGGTTACCTTAGTAACTGGCTTGTACAGACAAGATTTTGCAAAGGAAACAAAAAGTTGGTCAGATTTTCGAAGATCTGTTGTTCTATTTAAGTAAAAGCGTAACTGTCTTTGAACATTCAGACAATGAAATCTGCATTCTCCTTTATTTTGAAAATTTGGAAAGAAAACAGGCAGATTAATGGTCTGGTTGATGTTGACTTCCGAAGCCACCTTGGGAAGAAAGGAGGGATTAGTCCTGAGGGAGACCCTGTCTTTATGAAAAAGGATATAGGGAGGTTTACTGCAAAGAGCATGAAGCTCTGATATTCTTCTCGCAGAAGTAATGGCAATCAGAAAGGCCGTTTTCCATGATACAAATCGACTGAAGCCGCAGGCTCAAAGGGGGGCCCAGTCAGAGCTTGAAGAACTAGGGTAAGATCTCATGGGGGGACTGGATCTTTAACGGGTGGTCTTAACAAAAAAGTTCCTTTCAAGAAAGCCTTGCATATTTTGGAGGATGCTAGCGGCCCTGAGCTGTTACCAACATGATAGTGGGAGATAGCTGCAAGAAACGTTCCCATTTACTGTTGTAGATCTTCCTGGTGGATGGTTTATGGGCGGCCACCAGGATGGCTTTAACCGTAGATGATATACCAGGAGTCCGAGCCATCAAGGGAACTGGATCAACCAAGCTGACAGCTTCAGGCAGTCCAGATTGGAGGTCTTCAATCCTAAAGCGTGAGAGATTAGATCCGGTTTGGGATCCAAAATCCAAGGAGGATGTACTTGATGAAACCGTAGGTAAGGGAACCAGGTTTGGCGAGGCCAGAATGGGGCTATGAGGATAAATTCTGCTCCCCAACCGACGAGCTTTCTGCAAGAATTTTGTCATCAAGCGAAGAAGAGGATAAGCATACAGAAGACCAGATGGTCAAGCATGAACTAGAGCATCTCTGGGGGTTTCCTCTAGTGGGGGAATCAGAGTGAAGAATTTGCTGCACTTTGTGTTCAAAGGCAAGGCGAAGAGATCGCAGCAAGGTTGACCCCACTGGAGAAAGATTTGTTTCACTACAGCAGGGTTCAGAGACCACTCGTAAGGTGAGAGGATCGTCCGACTCAACCTGTCCGCTAAGATGTTTGACCGACCCAGTATGTGCATTGCTATGAGAAAGCGGTTGGTGGATATCGTCCATTCCCATACTCTCATTGCCTCCCTGCAAAGTGGATAGGATCTGGTTCCCCCTGTTTGTTTATGTACCAGACTGCCGCCATGTTGTCTGTTTGAAGTGCAATAGTTCCTGCAGGGAGAAGGGGATGGAGAGCTTGCAACGCTAGAAGCACCGCCCTCATCTCCAGGACGCTGATATGCAGTGAGGTCTCTGTGAAAGTCCAAGTGCCTTGGACGGATTTGCCCATGCAATGCCCCCCCCACCCGAGGAGAGAAGCGTCCGTGGTCACCATGACTTGGGGAGGGGGTATAACAAAGGGACGGCCTTCTCAAAGGTCTCTGGAGTGGAGCCACCAAAGAAGAGATTCCCTGCAAATCCTGGTGAGAGGAATAGGTGTGGTCAGAGGTTGACAGAGGATGGACCATTGTACTTGTAACGTCCACTGAAGGATCCTAATCTTGAGGCAAGCGAAGGGGGATAGATTGATGGCCGCTGCCATAGATCCCAGGGCCCTCAGGACTAGTTCCGCTGGTGGGGCTGAGGATCGTAAGAGATCTAGAATGTGAAGGCTCAGATTGCGAAGCCTGTCTGTGGTCAGAAAGACTCTGGATTGAGTAGTGTCTATCCTGGCCCCTATGAATTCCAAAATCTGAGTGGGTTGAAGGGAGGATTTCTGGAGATTTATCGTGATCCCTAGGTGGCGGGCTAGGTGTAAGAAGTAGTCTCTGCCTGAGCAGAGTTGATGCCTGGTGGGGGCGGTTAGGAGCCAGTCGTCCAGGTACGGAAAGACCTGTGTTTCCTGAAGCCTCAGGTGGGCCCCTACAACTGCCATGACCTTGGTGAACACCCTGGGGGCTGTGGTGAGACCGAAGGGTAGGACCCTGAACTGATAATGGCTGGCTCCCAGCCAAAAGCAGAGGAACCTCCTGGATGGTCTGTCCATCAAAATGTGGTAGTATGCATCCTTGAGGTCTATTGAGCACATCCAGTCATTCTCCTGTATAAGTGGGAGAATGGATTGAATAGTGACCATCCGGAACTTTTCCTTGGCAATTGACAGGTTCAGCGTTGACAGGTCGAGGATGGGTCCTAAGTCCTCCATCTTTTTTGGCACCAGAAAAAACCTGGAGTAAAAGCCTGATCCAGACTGTTCGGGGGGGGGGGGGGGGACGTGCTGGATGGCGCTTTTTCTTAGCAGCCCTAAGATTTCTGATGCTCCTGCCTCCCTCTGATCGGGTGGGACATCGGGGAGTTTTGTTGCTCGGGGAGGGCGAGATAGGAAGGGGATTGAATATCCTCTGGATATGATTTGGAGCACCCAGCGATCTGTTGTGATGGACTCCCATTTCGCCAGGTGTTCCGAGAAGCGCCCGACTGCCTCCAGAGAGGAGCAGTCGGGCAACCCCTCAGGGCTGTTGCACGGGTCGATCTGAAAAAGGTTCTCTCGACCCAAAATTTTTCGGTCCCCTCTGCCCCTAGGCCGGCGTCCACCCTGTCCTCCTCTGCCTCTGAAGGATGAGGTATCTGGAGCGAAACAGGATTGTTGAGCTTTCCGGAACCACATCTCCTTTTGTCCTCTTTGGTTCCTGGAGTAGGACCTCGGAGGAGCCGAGAAGAGGTTCCCGACGGCAGACGTCTTCTGTCTTTCTTGCTCTGGAGAAGCGTATCGCGGACAGTTTTGCCAAAGAGTGTGGAACCGAAGGGGGCATTTGCGAAGGACGCCTTGAAGGGTTCCGCAAAGTCGCAGAGACAGAGCCAGGCTTGTCTACGTAAGATGATGCCTGTTCTGCTAGCTCTAGCCGCTCCCTCTGTAGCATGGGAAAGGAGCCGCACAGACGTGCTGGTGATTGACTTGAGAGTGGCCATTTGAGCCAAGAAGGTACGCTTGTCCTCGGCCAACATGGACTCTGGGGGTGACGCAGCGTACTCTTTAATCAGGTCTCGCTGCAGTCTAATCACATGTGCCATATAATTCAGTGACCTTAAAGAGAAGGTCACTGAAGAAAACATCCGCTTTCCCAAACAGTCCATCATCAGAGACTCCTTGTCTGGAGGATGCACCGAGGAACTCTCCTGTGCCAATTCCTTTTTATTGGCAGCCGCCACCACCATGCCATCCACTGGAGCACACTTGCTCCAAACTGTCCTGTCCGTGGGAGGGCTGAGGATCCTGTCCAGTCTCTTAGGAATTGGTTCAGCAGTGTCTGATTCCTTCCATGCCCTGGTAGTAATGAGGTCTAACAAGGGATTGGCGGGGGGGGGGGGGACACCCAAGAGGTAGATGGGCCTGCGTCAAAACACCTCCAGAAACACAGACTCATCAGAGGAAGGTTTTTGAGCAGACCTCCCCCCTCTAATGCGTAACATTTCCATGATGTCTCCGAAGGAGACGTCTTCGGGGGGTGACCTTGGGGAACCTTCCCCTTCCTCCAAGTCAGTGTCCTCTGTGAGGGACTCGGGTGAGTCCAAGTGCCTCCTCTTGTACTTCCGTTTGTGAGGGACCTTCTCGGGGGGGCTGTCCAAAGAGGCCTCACCAACGATATCCTGTTCCCCTATGGGAACAATCTGGGACGTAGGCGCAGGCTGTCCCTGGGGCCGGATGATGGAGGACAGGCCCGTATGAGTGGGAATGGCGGGTGGATCCGAAGCAAGAACCTGTGGCCTCGAATCCCTCAAGAGGACCCTCTCCACGACGTCGAATGCCGAGGGGGAACTGCTTTCCCTTGGAACCGAAAGCATTCCCCTCGGATCAGATGTGCGGATCGATGCCGAAGGTGACCCGGCCGGATCTGAAAGGGTAGTGTGCCCCAACCTTGATGGAGCCAAAGGTCCACTGGCCCTCTCGGATCAGACGTTCAGCTCACGGCCCCGAGAGCTTGGATCCGAAAATGGATCAGACAGACTCGAGGGTACAGTCGGCGCCGAAGTAGGAAGCACCGTCGGCGCCGACCCTACCCCGGCTCCAAAGCTAGTCGGATCCGATGGCTCCAAGCCCCGAAAGCGGGTCGGAGAAGGAGCGATGGGGGCGAAAAAAAAGGTGTCGAGCTCCCCACCAGCACAGGTGGGGGGGGGGGGCAAGAGCACTCCCATCTGCATCTGGGCCTGAAGAAATCGATGCATCATCCGGTGCATATCAGCGTCGGACAAGCTTCTGGTGGATCTAGATGAGGCCACCGAAGCTGGCTGGGAAGGCCGCCTGGATGACCTCGAAGGCGACTGGGTCTCCTCCTCTGGCTCCGGGGAGAATCATGGAGAACGGAGCCAAGAGGGGGAAGGCCCGGAGACCTTAAGGGGAGAGGCGAGCTTTTTAGACGGCGGTGCGGAAGAGGTGAATTCGGACCACCTTTTATGGCTCCGGTGCCTCTCCTTCTCTCTCTCTCTATCTTTTCTCTCTTTTTTTCTGCTTTCCCTTTCTTCCTGGGCCAAGGATGGAGGGAGAGTCCCGGCCAGGGGATCAGGAGCGACAGGTGGGGCAGCCACAGCCGGTGCCACCGCGGTGGAAGAAGCAGAGTCTGGGGGCAAAAGGCCCACCAGAATGAGCTTCAACCTCCTATCCTTCAAAGCCCTGGGGTTGAAGGCTGCACAGATGGTACAGCCCGAAGAAAGGTGGTCAACCCCCAGGCAAAGGGCACACCGAGTGTGACCACCTGCTGGAGACAGCTTATGGCCACACTCGGTACATTTTGAGAAAATGGCTTTAGGGCCTTCAGCCATTGTAAAAGAAAAAAAGAAAAGCAGGCCCACAAGCACACACACCTTCACACACACAGAGGGGGGAGGGGAATAAAACTAAGTTAACTAGAGAACTACCCAACAAAGACTACAAAATATAGGGGGAGTTCAACACACACCAAGAAAAGGAAAAATCTGACAGAAAAGATGTTTTTAAAGACTGACTTACAGTACTACTGCGCGGAGCTCATTCTAGAGAAGCTTATGGAAGCCCCGGCAAATGAGATCTGAGGGTTAGAGAGAGATGGCAGGGTATTATGGGTAGAAGGAGGAGCTTGGAGCTCGGATCTGTTAGCTTGGAAAGCTGCTGGCTCGGATCGGATACCCACAGGTTGCAGAGCAAATGAAGTTAACTACTTCAGATCAGTTGTTATAGTGTTGGACAGTGTAGCAGTGAACAACAGGGGAGGTGCATGGCCACTGCTACTGGAAAATACAAGAATTGATATGGCAGTTGTGCTTAAATGCCAAGGTTTGGCCTGGGTAGAATGAGGCTGTTTCTATTTCAAGTGTTTTAAAATTAAAAAGCCTTGAATAGATGACACCTGATTTTTATATACATGTACATATATATAAGTTACTTTTATGTAAATACTTGATTTTATAAGTATTTTGCACTAGGTCTTTTAACAGAAAAAAAACACGTTTTTTTCGTCTTTTATTGACTTATTTATGTCTATTAGATATGCATTTTAACAATGTCAATTTAGTACTTACATTTCTTTACAATTTTAAAATGTTTGATATGTTATCTTATATATTACATTTTATACTCAAGTCATTCATTCAGGTGTTTTCTTTTAAGCAAGGCTGTATATATGTCATGAACCAGGGGTGTGGTTTAGTTGAGTTTAGAGGTGTGGTTTGTGATGTCACTACACATGCACTTTCAGGTCAATCACTTAATAGTACTGTTGTATTAAGCACCATTACCCACACTGTGAAACATAAATAAAATGTGTAGGAATGTCTGTATATGACTGGTGTAATACCAAGATGTGATATAGTACAACTGAGAGACAGACAGAAAACAGTGAAAAGAGACAACAAAATCCAAATAGCACATGCAACTGAGATGTGAATGGTTATATTTTTAGCACACACAGCCATGGTTCAAATCCTGGGAGTGGTAGTAGGCTGTATACAGAATCATATCCCACAACTGTACAGATATGTCCAGAATGTCCAGTAATTTGGCCCATATCTGCTGCCTGTCCCCCTGGGAAATCAGTGGGATGATCCCAGATGTTTAGGCAGCAAACAAGAAATACAACTGATTGTCACACATCTATAAGGACAAACCTTATACTCTAGCAACTCCCCAAAATGTTATGAGAGTAATAAGCCAAGTATGTCCCATCTACACCCCCATGTTGCCAAGCTACGACCATAGTGTGTCCAGGAACAGAGTGAGATGTATGTGCATAATACTAATGTGGAATCTAGTAATTTGTGTGGCAACATTCAGGTAGTGCTAACAAACATTGCTCCCACAGGTCCGTCAGATACAAACACTGTGCCAAAAAATAAAAGATTGATACCCTGTACTGGTACTATTTACTCTGGTATTGCATGGCACTGTGAGCATTGCAATTGCTCTGAATAATAAAGGTATCACTCATCATTGTCACCCACACTGTGCTACATAATACAACTGTCTAGGAAATCCTGTATGAGTGTTGTAAGTCACTAAAGGTTTAAGAGCGCAATAGTCAAAATATGTCCCGGTTCACCTGCATGTGGTCAAGACATACCCAGTCTGTGCAAAAAGAGATGGACAGGTATATGCATAACATCAACCTGGAATCTGGGAGTATGTGTAGAAACAGTTAGTTAGTGTTAACCAACAATTCCTCCACAGGTATACCAGGTAAGAGGTGTATACTGCAGGTAAAACCAGGTCATGTATATGGTTGTCGACAGCCATACCACTGTCCAAAGTAAGGCAATAGGGTAGTGTAATAATACTTGTAAGGTACAGATAACAGCACTACTAAGAAAGTAATGTGAACTACAAGAATATACTAGTTGTTAATTGACATCTTTCTTCCCCCCATCATATCTGCAACAATACACTAAATACCCAACTCAACTGGTATGTGCTGACTTAACTGTAATGTTGGGACATATGTCTTACTGTTCGATAATTATTTAAATCTGTTTCTATGCATGTGCCATGTTGAAATACTTCCACACTGGTGGCATGGTGCCATCAATGTACCTGCATGCTGTTGTACGTACCACTGTGGTCCCATATATGCATGTGTTCTGTTTGCTATGCAACTGTTCCATCTCTGGTGTCTGGGTTAATGGGAATATCTATGCATGGTGTTATACCTAATCCTAGAATGTGTTGACTATTACTAACCCACATATGTTGATAAAACAAACACCATAGCACGTATGGGAATGCGGGTCCCAGTGGACCGACCTGTCCCACCTCAGCTGGCTGTGGCACCAGGCATCAACACATCTGGGGTCCAACCCAGGACCTCCTCGTCTGTTGGTCCTGCACCACCTTCGGGTGGAACCGCCTCAGGGGATGGGGCTGGAACCTGTCACCAGGTCTGGGTCATGGTGCGTAGCGAGCTCCGCAAGGAGGTCGGAGATCTGCTACGCCAGCTTGAGGGCTGTTGTCCCGGCTCTCCAACTCAGCCCCCAGCACCAGCCACCTTCGGGGCTGTGAAGGTGCACTGGTGACTGCCCATGGGTGGGGACCTCAGTCCCACTGTTTTCACTAGGGGGGCTCATGGGCTTCTGATTTCCCAACACCCCTTGCCATCAAGGTGTTCCCCCACGTGTCATATACCGCCCCTGTATGCGTCTTGTTTGTCTTGTCGGTTAACCTACCCAACCTACCTCCCCAAATATACCTACTATTCCTCTCCAACATCCCACTCTCACCTGAAAAAAAAGGGGCAATCTGTTCCCCCCCCAAAAATCTTGCCCCAAACATAGCTGTCCATTTCGCACACATGTAATCTGGTCTAATAGGCTTTACAACATATTGTCATCACCCTTCTCTCAGGGGTATGAGTGTCCAAATCTATCTCCAAATTCAGTGTATATGCACAGCTGTTACTGTAGAAGAAATGGGCAGCTACGGACCTTCCCTACACCCTTCCTGCATATCCCTACCTATTTTCCCTACTGTAAGAATAAAAAGATCCGTGACTCGATAAAACCACAGCTTTATTGTAAATGTAGAATCACTGACTTAGCGCTTTCACCCATAACATTGGGCGTCTTCAGAGTCAGTTACACTCAAAAAAAAAAAAATCAGGACTTTTATATTCCTAAACAGGCAATCAGTCAATATAAAAAACATCCATTAAAATCAATTATTCATTTAACCATTTAACCCAACCCCTGCTGCAAAGGAAAAAAAAAAAACAGCACAAGAAATACTATGATAAAACCACATCTTAAAACAGAAAAAATAGTTGTAATAAACTGTTTCATGTAAACCCCTTGGGTGAATACTTTGTCCAAGGAAAGTTAAAAAAGTTAAACATATAATCACCTGTTAAATAAACTGGGATTTGTGTTTCAATATACTTGCGATAGAAATGTTTTCATTAATGCCTGGTGTTTTTGTTGCATCCAGGCGCAACTGCTATAGACATTCTCGCATCTCTAGTAAGGTTTTAACATCACCTCCCATGTCTTTTTTAGGCACCCTGTCAATGACAAAAAATCTAAACTTTTTGTAGCTGCCACACTTCTTACTGTGGTTAAATAAAGCACTTGTAGGCTTCTTGCTTTTTATGTCTCTGTTGTGTTCCAAAATATGTAGCCTTAATTTGTGTGTTGTCATTCCTATGTAAAATGCCAGACATGATAAGGCAGGTGGCTACATATACTACTATGTCAGTATTGCAATTACAGTACCCTGGGCAGTTTAGTGTTCTTTTGTAACTGTCTATGTGTACATAAGGTACGTCATTAATAAACTTGCAAATACTGCATGTACCACATTTACCCATCCGTGAGATGTTACTATTAGTTGTCCCTACACCTCTTTCCAACAGCTCTTTCAAGTTGGAACCCCTACTGTTAATGAATCTCGGGCTTGGACCCTATACTTCTTTTAAGTCTGAAGGAAATACACTGTCCCATACTGTCTGGATAATGTTCTTAATTTTCATATCTGAATTGTTATACTCCAGCACCATTGCCATAGAGTTGTTAGTAATAAATGTATTAATCTCAATGGCATTAGAAGAACCAACACTTCTACTTGAATCCAAGAGAATAGGTCTAAAATTACTGTTTCTTCTCATTTCAACATCCTTACTTAACTTAGTCAGTAAATCCATTGGATACCCTCTATTTGTGAACATGTCAATAAGCTTCAGCAGTTCAAATTTAAAACAAACAGTCATCCTGACTAATAAGCCTTGACAATCAAATCATTTGACCCTTCACCACATTTTTGTTTTGAAACTGAGGGTGGCAACTCTCATAATGTAAAAAAGAGTTGCTGTATGTTTTTTATGGTAAACGTTCAAATGTATATGGCCATTCTCTTTGTACAAAAGAATATCCAAAAATTCAATCCTATCTCTGTCCATGTAACTTGTAAATTTTAGAAAAGTGGTCGTGTTACTAAAATAACCAATAAAATCTTCCAACTCTTGTTTTGAGCCCTTCCACAAAATCAGTATGTCAGCCAGGTACCTTAAGTATGTCATGATCTTTGACATATAGACAGAATTAAACATGTATTGCTGTTCCCATTCTGCCAACACCAGGTGCACATCTGGCATCCGTCACAACCCTGTTCGTCTGCCCGTAGTATTCCCCATCAAACAAGATGAAATTGTTGGATAATACCAATTCTAACAAATCCACAAGCAGGCCTCTTTTCACATGGTGTAAATCACTGTAAAGCTATCAATTCCAATATGGTGGGGGATCACCGAAAATAAGTTGACTACATCTACAGTCACAAACCAAAAGTAGTCACCACAATTTAAATTCCTGACATTATCAAGGCAATGGCAAGAGTCCCTTACAATGTGTGGAACATTGTTCAACACATTCTTACAAGTGATGTCTATATTTGACACTAGTGGTTCTGTTTCGGAGCCCTTAGCAGCTACAATGGGCCTAAATGGTGGAAAATGTACATTTTTATGAATTTTGGGGATACCAAAAATAAAGGGAATAATGGGGTTCTCCACTGTTAAGATATTTAAACTCCTCATTAGAAATTATCCCATCACACATAAATTCATATAACTGCCAATCAATTATGGCATAGGCCCTATGTACATCAAACCTAGAAACCCTCTCATAAGTTTCTGCATAATTTACTAGTACTTGCATTTTACAGGCATAGTCTGTGTTAGTCATGATGACTACCCCCCACCCTTGTCTGTTTCATAACTCTGTAGTGATTGGTGTGTGAGAGCTGTCTCAAACAAAATTTTTCAGCACTGGATAAATTGTCGTTAAGACATTTCTTCATATCGCAGACATCTCCTAATTTGGGCTCCACACAACTGTTCAAATACCATAACTGTTGGATTGTGCGGTGGAATGAACACACTAGCTCTCTTAAGTAGTTACAGTCATTGCCAGGCTTTGGATTTTTAAAAAAAATAACCGTAAATTGAGAATCCTAGAATACAGCTTAAGACTCATTAATAGTCTCCCAACCTCATATCTATGGGTGGGAACAAAAGAAAAAAAAAACTTTTTCAACAAGCAGACATAATATTCAGTAATCTTTAGATCTGAAAAATTATAAATTGTAAAATCTTGGTCACCCTCCTGTTTACAACATATTCCATTGTCCAAACTTCTGTCATCACAATGTTGTTCAGATTCAACAGCAGAATTGTTCAAAATAGGGATGCCAGGATCAATACTGTCATCCAACAACTCATCATATACACTGCCAAGGTCTAATTGTTGAAGTTCGATTGGTAGTTATGCCACTGATTGTGGTGACCTTGGAATGAACCCCCCCATCTCCCCCTCTGTTAATACGTGTGCCCTCTCATTGGGGTCATGTTTGTAGGATTCTGATACAGGGCACAGTTCCGTAAACTGTCCGAGTGCCTAAGTGGGGGCGGGTTGTCCAAAAAATGTTCATTGTCCTCACAAGTTCTAGTCTGTACCACATTAAGCTCCTCCTCAGGAACTCTGTTTGCCTCATTATTAAAAATGTCTCTGGGTGTTTCATCAACCATCCTTTTAGAGGGGTAAGCCCCCTTTTCTCTGTAGTCAGTAGTATCTCTCAATCTTTCTTTGCTTTCCCTCCAGACCAACCTTAAAAAACTTGTCAGTGTCTGCCAAAATTTTGGCAAAATGTAACAGTATCATTGCGAATAATAATCCACATCATGTCCATACCTGTTCTATCAAAAAGGGTTATAAGGTCCTGAAATGCCTCAGTGTCTTCCAATATTCCCATTGGCAGCTTAAAAAATCTAAGCCCCTTCAGTACCTGATTAAGTTCTATGGAATGCTCAAGAAAACATTGTCCATTTGTAAAGATTTATACTTTTTTTGTTAGCTTTTCAAATAGCTGTAACTGACAGTTGAA
The DNA here is from genome assembly GCF_019279795.1 of Protopterus annectens. Taxonomy (NCBI): domain Eukaryota; kingdom Metazoa; phylum Chordata; order Ceratodontiformes; family Protopteridae; genus Protopterus; species Protopterus annectens. Next base: position 811,004,576 of record NC_056730.1, read on the forward strand.
ATTGCCAAAACCAACGTTCTGTTCTGACAATGGCCTCACATTCAAGGAAGGAGGGGCCAACACAACAGTGTCTCAAAATCAAGGGGTGTTGACATCCTACCTTCATCCGCTCTATGTCGTCCTTCCAAGGTAGAGTTGCTCGATCTACCTTCAATACTTTGAATGGTGCTTCCACTGGAGACAGGTGGCGTATGCAAGATCAACAATTCCGCCTGAGTAGTAGTTATGGAAACATTGCTGTTGTCTCCATTTACTTGCAGCAGAGAAATAATTTGTTTAGAGAAGTCCACATACTGGGCAAATAACCGCTCCATTCTGGGTTTCTTAAACCAAAAAAAGCCAAGCTACTTTGTGCTATTCAGCTCCAAAGAAAAATAAAATCCAAAGTTCTTTTAGCTTTTCAGCTCCAAAAAGCAGATAGTTAGAATCGGGTCAACTAATCAATAAAACCAGACCACCAAGATGAATGAACACTACTAAAAATAAAAAGATCCGTGACTCGATAAAACCACAGCTTTATTGTAAATGTAGAATCAGTGACTTAGCGCTTTCAGCCATAACATTGGGCTTCTTCAGAGTCAGTTACACTCAAATAAAATCAGTCCTGATTTTTAAATAGATGTAGCCATGTACTGATAGCACTAAACACACACCGAGCCACTGATATATCCAACATAAAACTTGTGTGATGGACAGGCAAAAAAATAAAATGCACACCTCTGACCAGCAAGTGGATAGACACACAGGAGAGCTATGCAGACATACTCCAGCCCGTGTTAAACTAGTATGTACACACAGACCCTGTAACACTGGTGCTATACAATGCATACAACAGTACTCACACTCTGTTTGTAGTTCCGGAACCTCATACAAATATGTAGCTGGCCTGAGTGTGCAAGTCCTGTTGTAAGAGGTATTGCTACCTGTTGTCTGTAACACTGCTGCCCACACACAGGAAGGATGTCCACCATACAGAAAAGGTAAAGGGACCACGCCCATATGATGTACGGATTTATAGTAGTGGGTTGTCATGACAGTGGCAACTGGAAGTACTATACAGCTGGCTGCATGCAGGTAGCAAGTGGAGGACACCGACTGGCGCAGAGGACATCACCTGATCATGTTCATCACCCACAAAAGCCATGTTGCAATCTATTCCAGGCAACCCAATACATTTACTGGAGGGAGAGAGACAGACAGAGTGAGAGGCAGCCCAATACATTTACTGGAGGGAGAGAGAGAGAGAAAAAGAGAGAGGGAGGGAGAGAGAGGGAGGGAGAGGGAGACGCAGAGAAATAAAGTGAAAGAGAAAAAAAAAACGAAAACATACAACAGCTCCTGAACTGTAACACCACCAGAAAATACAACAAAGGAAGCAGGAGAAGGAGTGAAAAACAAACCTCCTAAAAGGATACTATCCACAACAGACCTCATCCCCACAACAGGTATGTGAAGAATATATGCATGTAATGGACTGTAGTTCTCGGTCCATAATACTGGGGTAGATGATGTGGAATGATATACATGTGCCATCGGGTGTTGCTGTTGTAATGATCTTCAGTTGAACAACTGTTATGGACATTAGAGTCTGTCCCTGTGGGAAATGCGCCATACCAATGAACTGTGTAGAGCAGCACCGACTGACAAGATGTATGTCAATGTAGTGTGTAATGGAAGGGATGTACATTACTGTGGCCAGCAGCTGGTGGTGGAAGTAATGCCATAATGATGGACACATGGGTTCCAAAGCCCACCACTTGCAGGATACTCAGGTTAACCTGTACTGTAGCATGCTGAAATGCCATAGGTGTGTAATAGGTTTACCTGCAATCTGGCCCTACATATACCCCCATAATGTTAGGTTGTGTCCATATGTGGCACCTGTCTGTGTTGTAGCAAGGCAGAACATTGCAGCTGTGCAGGAAGGAATTTTGAGAATGTGGACCTGATGTCTGAATGTACCCCTTATAAAGGTATGTGCATATATATATATATATATATATATATATATATATATATATATATATACACACACACATACATACATATACATATATATATATATATATATATATATATATATATATATATATATATATATACACACATATATATACACACATATACACACACACATACACACACACACACACACACACACACACACACACACACACACACACACACACACATGCATGTCCACAGATATACAGATACCCATATGTAGACATATATATATATATATATATATATATATATATATATTAGATATAAACACACACATATCTACACATATAGATATATATCTATATGCACATATCTACATATATACAAACACACACACACACACACGTAAATACATGTCCCCTATATTACCACCACGGTGCTGCATGCTGTGTGCGGGGGAACAGCATACATAGCAATACACACAGATTAAGTGTGTGTGTATGTGTGTGATGTGTGTGTGTGTGTGTGCGCGCAACATGGGCGGGTATGTCACATGTGAACCCCTTGTTGGGACTACATTGTCCTTGTCTGTGAAGTACGGAATGGGAATATGGGGAAGTATGGCAGGTATATTTGTGGAGGTGGTCTGGGTTGGTACATATAGAGGACAGCCTACAGGGGTGGTATATTACAAGTGTTGGGTAAACACCGTGGATGGTGTGTGTATAGTCTGATGTGGAAGCCCCATGGGCCCTAATATGGAAACAATAGGAGCAAGCCTTCCACCCACTGCTACTCAACAGCAGTCCATGTCCCGAAGGTGCCTGGCCTGGAGGCTGAGCAGGAGGAGCATGTGGACCCTGTGAATGTGTACTGGGTGTCTCAATGTGATGTAGCACATCCCACATGTGTCTATGGAGCCCGCTATAAAACAGACCCTGGACCTGACTTCGGGGGGACAGGATCATGTCTGTATGTGGCCCGGGGGGACGACAACATCCCCTGAGGTGGTTCCGCCTGAAGGTATTGCTGGACCAGTACAAGAGGAGGCCCTAGGGTGGATCCGACATGTGATGTGGCCTGGTAACATGGGCAGATGAATTTGGATTGGTGGTTCTGCTGGCAAATATTCTATAAACATGCTATTGTGCCACTATTATAGAACATATGTGGGTAATAATAGTCTACACAATCCCGGAACATGTCCAACAGCACTCATAGATAGCCCCAATAACACAGAATGTCACATGTGCAGCAATCGCATAGCAAGCATACCACAGGAATATATGGAACCATAGTGGCCCTGACAATGGCATGCAGGTGAATAGTCCTTAACAGGCTAGCAATTATAGTGTCCACACAGGGAACACGGCTACAAACATAGCACAAAGTGTGGAACAATACAATATCTGTCCCACTGGTAGGTGGGCTGTAGCCATACCAACTGAGTTGTGTGTACAGCTTGCTGTCGCTGATATGGTAGGGGGTGACAGATGTGTATTAAGAACTGTGGTAATTTTACTGTACGAGTTGCTCTGACTTGTTTCCATCTTTATGTCTTTCAGGCAAGATGTCACATGGACACCTCCCTGCTTATTCAGCTGCTGAAAATGACAGTGCTGAACTATCTAATCCAGCACTACCCTGTCCTGTTTGGCCGGCCACCCATGAGCAGCAGGAGCGGACTGCCATGTGGAATGACCTAGTCCACAGGGTCAATCACGTTGGACTGCACAACTGCAGTTATGAGCAGGTCCGGCATCACTGTTCTGACCTGCTTTGCAATGTCCGGTGTACTGCTGCAGTCTGGGGGGGAAATCACCTCGCAACAGGGGGGGCATGCCATCCATCCCCCCGGCACGTATTAAGGAGCTCCTCGCTAGCCTCATGGCACCTGCCAGTCCGTACAGCCAACAACTGCCAGACACCATTGTGGAGGTGGGCGCTACACACACTGGCTGAGGAGCGTGCAAGTAAGGCCACAGGGCACATCAGTCGACCACTGTTGCGTATGCATCCGCATCTGTACAGGTAGATCATGCATATCTGACATGTCATATATATAGTTTGTTGCTGCATAGTATGTGCATACGTGGTAGTATTGTGGACATGTACTGTTGATGTGCTGTAATGCTGCACCCACCCTGTAGCAATGCCACAGGTGTGGCCACTGACTTAGCATCTCTCACCCTCTTATGTAGGTCCCTCCAGTATATCACCAAGGCAGCAGCCTGTAGCTGGTGAGTATGGTTTATGTTGATGCTTGAAAATACACAGGGCATGTAATGGCTATGGTATATTCCATGCAGACATCTAACACCTACCCAGAATGCATGCTGTACATGTTCACGTATTATTGCTGTTAAATGCACTGCATCACAGTGGTGACCATGATGGGGTATTGGAAGGGTATATCAGACACCTGCAAGATGACTAACATCGTGTGACTGCGGAATGTGTCCACAGGGATTAACATAATGGTGGAAGACATGGCCTACAGTAGGGACATGTGTGAATCACCACCCATATACAGTACAACAGTGTATATACCAGTAGTACAATGGCAACTGTTACAGTTTACACTATGGCATAATGTATTACTGTGGTCCACATTATTAGCTGGGACTAGGCTGTAACATGTGGTGTTCAGGTTATAGGACACTGCAAACTGACACGCGTGTAGGCCTTACTTGTCAAACATCTGCAAAAAGGCTGAAGGTGGTGAGGAGTTGTCAGTATGACATACCAGTGCACTGCAGCAGGGATCCCAAGGATGCTAAGAATGGCTGTATCTGCACAGAGGCAGGTTCAGGAACTGTGGCAAACGTAACCCTACCCCCACAGCAATAGTGACGGCCATGTGTGAATACCAAGGGATGTGCACGAGTAGACCTTGCAATTATGCAGATTTGGGGGACGTGTATGGCAGACTGAACATACACCTGGCAAATGCAGATGGCCCATGCTAGTATACCCCTGCCAAGAATAGTGACTGCTGTAGTACACATACCAATAGGTGCAACAAACCTTCATGATAAGGCTGTGCACACATTTGCACACATGGAGTGTATGCATCGCGGTCAGCATCCGCACACCTAACATATTCTGTAGACGGTGTATGTGAATGTACAGGACATATGTCACATATCGGGTTCATGTACTGTTAATATATGCGGTGATGTTTTCCCATGGCAGATCAAGGAAGGGTGTGTCATACCAATAAGGGTATGTACACTCCCCATAGCCATGGTATGGTCTGACGGTTGTCAGTGTAATTGTATTGATTGGTCATACATGGTCCGCTGATGTTGAGATCTGTAAACCAGACATCAGGCATTCACAAATGACATCTGTTTACATATCATCCCAGGTATGTGTTGCTGAAAAACATAAGGGCTGTGAGCATTAGAGCTGACATAACTGACACAGTACTACACATTCAGCAATGGGTTGTACACTTGTGAGTTTTGGTGCACAGTACATGGCATGGTGCAAAACAAGTGCACAGCAATAATGTGCACATGGGTGCAGTGGTATCCAGGTGGAGGGGCATCACCTACTAACACAGCCCATGCATCACACTCATGTATACTGTTGCTAGCATGGATTGACTATGGCTGCACTGCATGCTGTTGTGTGCCATATGTTATGTATGTTGACAGATGGGTAACAGGACTGTGTACCATCTTTGTGCAACCTCACCTGTGTGTGTGTGTGTGTGTGTGTGTGTGTGTGTGTGTGTGTGTGTGTGTGTGTGTGTGTGTGTGTGTCGGTGTGTGGTTAATTTGTCTGTAGGGTCACTCTGGTGAAGTGGAGGGAGGTTGATGCATGTAGGATATGTGTGCGCGTCCATGTATGCACATGTGTGATTGTGGGGTTGTTCATACAGCAGTACTTCCCTTTGGGATCATACACTACATGGACTGACACACGACACACCAGGAATACTTGTCTTGAATGTAATCACAGGACAGCTGATAGTATAATAAGGTCTGTAGCATGGAACATGCATTGGGAGGGAAAGTGGACACTGGGTATACCCTTAATATCACATTCAACAGAGAGGTGACTGACAACCCACATATGCAGACAACACCAGTGACTGTATCCATGTATTACAGTTGTCACATGATAGGCTGAGCAGCATATCTGGCATGTACTGAGCAATACTTACACATGACACTCCAGTGCGTGGTATTATGGAGTGAACATAGTAGCCCCTGACATACAGGGGCCATTCTCATGATGTCCGGACCTACACATGGTGAACTCTGAATGACAGCAGTGAAGCCATGTAAAACCACTCCACTCAGGTCAGGGAGGTACTGGAGTAACAGGTCTTGTGTTGTGATCACTTGTCTAGGCATTTAGAGGAATGATACGTTAACGAGTGGTATTAATGAGTGTATGTTACCAAGTGTGATGCAGGATGGGGAATGCATGGGAATAAACATAGGACTGTCTGTAAAGTCATGGACAGGTAGGTATTAAGGTGGTGTGTGTACGTGTGTGTGTGTGTACTGTTATGCAATGTTGTATGTGTGTGTGTGTACTGTTATGCAATGCTGTACAGGTCTTAAAGTGCATTTCTCATTTTCCCCCAAGGGTGGCAAAGGGGTAAGGGTCCGTCCTGCATGCAATCTGATGTTGGTGTCCATAGAGACACCAAAGATGATGATAGTACTGTTGTGGCACAGGTGGAGTTGTCAGGGGCCGAAACAACGCCATCATTTGGCATCCCCCTTCTAGCCACCCCAACCTCGCACACTGGTTTCAGTGCCTACACATACCCCATCACTAGTGGTCATAGCGGAGGGACAGATGGCAGTGCACAGGAGAGTGTGGTATCCATGCCTACTGTGTCTGGTCACAGCAGACATAGCCGGATGTCCGGCAGGGTACCACATAGGCAGATGTCCCAGGGTAACTTCCAAGAAACCAAGGCAAATAAGATAAAAAAGATAATCCACAGACAGGAAGAACCGAACCAAAAAGCACAAAGTGCAGCTTTATTGAACAACAAACAGGTCAATAAATCAAGCACTTTCGCCCGGCAAATACCTGGCTTTCTCAAGATAAAAAGTAGTGTGACTGAAAAGTTTAAATACTTAAGCATCTGATCACATGGTACTTAGTTCATGGTACTTAGTTAGTTCAACAAACATCCACTTAAGAAGGCAGTTAATAAGTAACTGAACTCAGTGAGTGAAAAGTATGCATATGAAAATGCAGAATAAAAGTTCAAATAGTGAAAACACTAAAAAATCATTTAAAAATCATTTAAAAATGATGTACAAATGTGTGCATAAAAAATCACAAATGTGTAAGATAAAAGACATTTACTAATTGTAACAAGAAAATCATAGCCTAGCCCTTCTCAGCTTTAGTACACTGGATATATTAATGGCCTCATTGAGACCAGGGGATTTTGCAGCATTAAGTCTAAGCTGCCATAAAAGTTCTTTATATTCAAGGCGGGCTTCCCAGTCAGCTCCTCTGGCATCCTGGGTTACCTGTTCAAGAACCATAAACTTAAGTTTCATGTTAGGACAAGAAGCAAGATGTTTAAAAAAAGCATTAGTGTCCTTCTTTTTTGTAATGTCATATTGATGTTCATAAATTATTTTTCTAAGGGGTCTCTCAGTCTTCCCTATGTAGAAACTGCAACATTCTGTGCATAATCCTAAGTACACCACCCTTTTGCTCGCGTTGTAATATCGGTCAGCGTCAAATCTAGATTTTCTAGATGGAAGATAAAAAGAACTATCATTCATGATAAAGGAACACTGCTTGCACGATGACTTTAAAGGGATAATCCAGGAATGTCCCAAATTTGTGACTAGAAGGGATATTAACCTAAAAGGGTTATTTGAAAGAAAGCATCCATCAGATTCAAGGCATTGTTCCCCTAAACCTGGTACCTATAAATGTGGGGCATGCAAGCAGTGTTCCTTTATCATGAATGATAGTTCTTTTTATCTTCCATCTAGAAAATTTAGATTTGACACTGACCGATATTACAACTGCGGAGCAAAAGGGGTGGTGCACTTAGGATTATGCACAGAATGTTGCAGTTTCTACATAGGGAAGACTGAGAGACCCCTTAGAAAAAAAAAATTATGAACATCAATATGACATTACAAAAAAGAAGGACACTAATGCTTTTTTTAACTCATTCACCCCGAGTGCCTTCTCATGGCGCCTGTGCCTTTAAGGCCGAGCGCGCCATGAGAGGATACAGTTTTCAAGCCATTCCCCCCCGAGTGCTTCTACAAGCGAGAGAAAGTGTACTGCTAATTTTTAGTGCAACTTAATGTAAAACACTCTGAAATCGTAACTAAATATGTAATTTATCATAGCTAGTTACGATTCAGTGTGTTTTAACATTAAGGTCACATTGAAGTTTTTGCAGAAAAATCATTTTAAAACGTTCTTGCTAAGCAAGTGGTGGCAGCCAATCGGATTCTTGCATTCCAAGCCACCACTTGCATAACACCTCCACCCCATACCCAAGCTTCTTTTGTTCGCCCCTAATAAATAGTGGGTCCAGCAGCAGGTAATTCCTTCTTTTCTTTTTGCGAAGAACTGGAGATTTTACCTGCTACTGGATCCTCTATTTTACAGTCAAGGAATTCACGGACCGCCATATAGGCACTACGAGGAGTTCCCGTTCAGCCACTGCAGTTCGAGTTCACGGTCATCTAAGCACAGCAACTACCGTCTCTTCCTGCCGTTCCCTACCCAATTGGTGAGGTACTGTACTTGTTTTTTATATTTACTTGTTTTTTTCCTGTAATACCCAGTGGCAGATTTAGGCAATGGCACGCGCCAGTCCCTTTTTAAACTTGCGTTGTTTTTTTTTTTTTTTATAAGTTGCCTAAAATTGAATATAGTCTTGTAGAACAACTTTGCGGGTAGCTGGGTGTATGTAGGGGGTGCACGTTGTATGCGATGAGTCTGAGAGGGAAGAGGCAATGTCTTGACTTGCTAGGTGTCCCCATGCAGGTGTACTTTGTATCTTGAAGGCAATTAGCGTTACTAACTGTTTGACGGAGCCGCTAAGGATCGGTGGATTAATTAATCAAGGTAGAATTATGCGGTGTATTTTGTGTGCGTGACGAGGAATCTACGGAATTGGATTTAGCCGTTTTTCAAATGTTTGTAACCAGTTTAAACTTTTTTCGCTGGAGAATTTTGGTTAAAGCCAACATACAGGAAAAGCCTACTGAAATATACACTGCATATCTCAGTTAAGAACTGACCGCTGTTGTCGCCCTTTTCCTCACGTTACGGCGACTATTAAAGAATGTTTTTTACTTTTTTTTTATTTTTCCCCACCCGCATACTGACATTCAGAACCCCAATGCATGCACGCAGCCGCCCACAACATGATGTCAGCAATGCCGAGGGTTTGTTTACATTCCTCGTGGTGTTTATAACCTCCGTCTTTTCTTGCAACTGTTGTGAAGGAGTTTATTTTGTCGTCGAACTTAGTTTTCCAAGGAAACGTGTTTCAGTGATCATTATTCATTTCTTTACTTTGCAATCGCTGAATTTCATTTAAGCAACATATTTGTGGCACATTAGTATGTTTTCAGCAGAGATCACCTTTTTGCTTTGATATGATTTACTCTGCCACCAGCCCACCGCTTTTCAATAATTCAGAATAAAGCGTAAACTAATGGATGACAAAGAACAACAAATAGGAACAAGATTTTAAGCATATAGCCCACTGCTTAGACTGAAAATAGAAAAGCAATTCATGTTTAAATAAACTGAAGGGGATGTAGCTATAAATAATGGGTTGGGTTGGCAACAGTCTGGCATTGCAACAGCAGTAAAGTAAGATGGATTTTCTCTACATTCTCAGGAGTACAGTCACCTGTATATAATCGATGGGTGCAAAGTCCATTGTGAATATACAAATTGACATGTCTTCTGTGTTTGGGCTGGTGTGACGCAATTATTGTCAGCCAATCCATTTGCTAAAATGATTCTAAAATCAACATTGCTACGGCTCATTGCTGGTCTCTGAGGTGGTGAGTAAGGGGTTGTCGTCTATTTAACTGTAAGAAATTGGCCATAATTTATTTTATTTTCTGTCACAAGCATCATTATTCCACAGCATATGTTACTATCTTTAGTTGTCCGACAGGAGCAAGATGTGTGTGGAAGTAACAGATCATTAGTAGAGTTGGGCCATTATTATATTTTCTATCTCAAAACGAATAGCTTTGGTTAGTCCTTAGCTGTAGCTTCTATTGTGTGGAGTTTGCATGCCCGTCCTCTGTCCGTGTGGGCTTATACATATGCTCTGGTTTCATCCAACACCTAAATAACATTATATAGGTGAAGGGGCTCCTCCCCGAATTCCCTGCTGATAAGTGTGTGCATGTATGCCTCTGTTCATATGTTTTGTGATAGCATTTATATGTCATGGGCAGTGTGAGTACATCTTTTCCAGTTTGAAGTATCACAGTAGCTTGCATTCAGCCTGGCACTCAAGGGCAGTGTAAGTGTGAAATGTATTCAGAATAAATACTGATACCACTGATTATCTGTGGACATGTACAATATTGTCTGGCATGGGCATAACTTTTCTGGGTATCAATGCTGGATTTCTTGTTTCCCTTCACCTTTATTTTTCTCCATTGGCTTTCTTTCAATAAGAAATTGAGAGACCAATTTTATTTCATTACTTTTTATAATAAGATATCGGAAAACTACATAGTAAAATAAGCCGTAATTGCTGGGACTACTCATGTGTATACTAGGCTAACTAACACTGGGCCTTTATAACGCTAGCCATGCATCCCAGATGTATCCCACATGTTTTGTACCTTAGAGATTATTTTAAGGGATATATGTAAACTAGGACATGATGTACACGCTGCTTCTCTCTATTAGAGATGCTAATGCTAGACTTGGGGTGAATTTCTGATTTCAAATTCACTGGTCCAAGTTATGTTAGGGAAGACCTCTGCTTGACATGGATAAAAAGCATGTTCCAAAGAAGAAAAATTCCCTGAGACTCGTGTCCCCGCAACATGTCTTATTTATGTCACAAGGAAGATTTAAGTCTCTAAATCAAATAGATTTGATGCAGTTAGCTTTCCTGATATGCAAAAGGTCGACCAGAGCAGGATTCAGGGATGCCTCGTTTGACAGGCATAGATTGCCTCTCAACAGTCTATAGGATACAGAATATAGAGCTAGGGCTTTGAGGCAATTTGCATAGGACATGCTGTTAATGCCCTGTATTCTTTTTGTGAGAAACCTCTGTGGGTGTTGGGTGTTCCACTTGCTGCACATGCTTGGTCAGGTACATACCGAATGAGGAGTTGTACTCAATTATTAGTCTGATAAGGGCTGAATACAGAGGAACAATGACCTCCTTGGACCCAAATGCCATGCCCTTGCTTATAGCCTGACTGAATTATGTTATATATTTTCTGGTATTGTTTTCTGTGTCTCATCTGTCCTGAAACTGCTTCCCCCCATTCCTGTGGTGGAGTTTATATAACTGGTCTAACAACTTTTATGTTGCCTGATTGCTTCAAGGCTTGCTGATTTAAAATATAGTTTCTGTTTGTAAATTCTTGCATACACTGTTGGAAACTCATGGTGTTCTGGCTGAAGTCAGGCAGCATATGACATATGTTTGAGCCCCTTTATCCTTTTGGTGAGAAATTATTTGGGGTCTTTCCAATTGCTGCAGGTGTCGGGTAAGGTACATTCCGAATGGGGCATTGTACTCAATCATTGGTCTGATAAGTGAAGAGTACAGGGGTACAATGACCTCTCCTGATCTGGACGTGAATCCCTTCATGATCAGGTATGTAGAAGGTCTTCCTAACCACTTTGGCAATGTGAGTGTCAAAAGAGAGGTTACTGTCAACTTGGGTCCCCAGGTCCCTGATAATTTCTTCCGTGTTTAACGGATTACCACCTATGTGGTAATTAGGGGTTACCTTATTTTTGCCAAAGGGTATGACTATACATTTTTTGGCATTTAGCTTAAGGCCATGGCTCTGGCACCAGTAATCCATTTCTATGAGACCTCTCTGGTGGATGTCTGTGTCTGATGGAGTGTCAATTATGGCGCCCAGTTTGCAGTAATCTGCAAATTTTGTCAGCCACAATCCCCCTATGTTTGCCTGCACTTCAGAAAAATAAATGCCGAACAAGAGGGGGCCCAGGACTGAGCCCTGTGGGACACCGCCAGGACCGGCTTAGAGTCTGACATGGCACCAGCAACTCTAACCCTGTGGGTTCTGTCCTTGAGCCAGTTTGCAACCCATCTAGTGACATATGGGTTTACATCTAAGCTGTATTTTTTCTAATTGGAAAACTAGCTAAAATCACACGATTCATGGTGTTACTGTTTGTAACAATGACTGCAAGCAAGTTATGACATTATATGATTGACTTCAATACTTGGCTTAGTTTCTGGTATGTTTCCAGGGGGATTCAGTTTTGGTCAGCATGGGAGTACAAGGCAATCAGACCATATTACTTGGCATATGATTGCCTGCACCTGTGTTGGTGTATTTATTTAATTTATTTAATTTTTATTCCACAGGATTTTCTGATCTACACAAACAATGGTTATATGACTCATTCCTCATTGCTTGGTATGTTGCTAACAAATAGATGGGAGGATGGGCTCAATAACTTTTATACTGTTTTTGCTGTGTAAGTGAATGGCAGAAGACAAGCTATCTAGCTTGACATTTCTGTGTGTCTTATTAATATGATTATAGTGCGTATTTGCCTGAGTGAGATAAATGTCTTTACAGACTGACTACTGACAGCATGGAGCTGCCATATTTTTATGCATTTCTCCTGGCTTTGTCAGTCGCTTGGAATGTAGGTGGGAGGAAGGGCACAGCAATATGTAAGTGTTGTACTATTTGACTGACTATGGCCTTATAACAGATAATATATAGCAATATAGCAATATGTAAGTGTTGTACTATTTGACTGACTATGGCCTTATAACAGATTGTGACTGTTGCATAACACCTGCAGAAGGTAACGTAATGAATGTCAGCAATTATCACCTCTCTGGGCATGCATAAGTTTGCAAGTCATTAGCACAGTGCACTATGCATAACTTTGCAAGTCATTAGCACAGTGCAGTTACAATATAGCGCCGAGTCATTGTCACTTTTCAGGTAAAACTGTCAGCAGCTGTCACTGTTATTCACATAAGCAGAAGTCGTTATCACATTGATGAATGCACGACTAACATTTGGCTCTTTCCCCACTTGCAGTGATTGCAGTACACCCCCACCCCCTCCACACTACTTTCATATATCATGTATAAAATTTCAAGAAATATCAGCAGTCTAGGAGGAAAATTGTAGACATTACATCTTCAATTGCTGTTTTTCTTGAGAAAGTGGCTGGAATAAGAGGATTTGTGGTGTACTTTATGAATAATTTGAGTATATATTATTATTGACTGTCTTGCATCCTTTCATTTGACAGAAAAAATCATAATTTTATTTTAACTAAGGCAATGACAATATCCAAACTCATGTGTTGTATTTATTTGAGACTATTATGCACTGAGGTGGTAAATTATTTCCTTTGCTTTTGAACTATGAAGTCATTCTGTTGCGTTATTTGTTATAGTATTTCTCTTTTATTTATCATTAAATATATACCTCACTTTGTGAGTGAGATCTGTTTGGTGAGCTAAGTAGGGTGTAAAGTAGCTAGGGAGATTATATATATATATATATATATATATATATGTACATATATATATATATATATATATATATATATATATATATATATATATATATATAGACACATTCAGGCAGTTGGGATCAAATCTTTTTATAGCTAAGTAGTTTGTGTGTGAGGCTGCATTGTTGGTGGATAGCGAGGTTTCAAGACAGAGTCATTTTGCCACCTGTTCACTGTTATTTCAAGGCTGTTAGATGTATGCATTATTATCATTGGTTTTGTATTATGAATCTTTAATGTTGTTTTATAATGATAATTGATAAGTGATGCAGTTGGGAGTAAGCGGTATAGGACATTATTAGTGTTTCTTTTCATTTTAAATGCCCATAATAGACCTCGTGGGAATCTTGTAGAATAGGAGTGGTTTCAAACTTTCTGTGATCTGTTGTGCTTGTTCTGTAATAACCTGTTGGTGGTTTACTTGCAGTTGCAGTGCTTTGTATGGCTAGTTAGGGTCTTCCCTGAAATGTATGTATAGTTTGTTGCTGAAGTAAAGTAAATGCATGCTATTTTTCTTTATTCACTGGGTGGATGGGTGACCCAGCAGTACACCATTTTCTGGCACAACCAGATTAATGCATGAAATGCCAACAGCAAAGTTTAGATCTCCATTACCAACTGTTTGGTCATTTGGAATGTATGTTGTCATCTAGGCTGACTTGATTGGTACATGCCCCAAAGATGTTTTGGAACAAAAAAAAACAATGGTTATTGGAAGCTCTGTGACATCAGAATAAACACAAGAGGATCGGCTCCGAACCAATCCAGCAAGAATGAAGGCGAGATTGACAACTTTACATTTACTGGTTTTCTTATTGTTGTTCTTGGTAATGTTCTGTAGTCCCATAATGACATAAAAGTGTGTCATATCATATGGGACTGTAGCTATTGTATACAGGCTTTATTTTTCTTCACATGTGACAAAATTAGCAAATGGGAAGCTACCGTTGTGTAAGTAATGAGGTTTCCTAGTTATTACTGCTACTTATGAGGAGTACACCAGTATATCAGTTTTTGTAGTGGTCTGTTGTAATCACTTTTTGCTTGCTTATAATACTTCCGCAGATTGGTCATTAATTAATAATTTGATTAATGGTGATATTGTGTTATAGGATCTTGAACTGCTTTTATACATGGCCTTCATTGTCTACTTTATATTTTTAGTTAACATAATAGAAATTGTATTTTTTTTCAGTTTGGGCATGGTATTGGGCATTATATGGTTGTAATAATGTTTGGTGTTTGGCATTAGATTAATTTAAAGTGCCTTTATTGGTCATAATACTAAGTTAGAGACTCTTTCAGTTTGTCATTTTGTAAATTCTGTTAATCAATTATTCCGAATAGACTTTTGTGATGGCTTGCTTTTCTGGGGATACTGTTAAGATTGTTTGAGACTTTGCTGTACACACTGTGATTTTGTTGGATTAGTTATTTCATATGAGACTTTGCTGTACACACTATGATTTTGTTGGATTAGTTATTTCATATGAGACTTTGCTGTACACACTGTGATTTTGTTGGATTAGTTATTTCATATAGCTTGCTCGCATAAAACTGAAGTGTTAAATTGCTATCTACAGTATTTATTTATTCTCTGTAAGCTGCTGTAGGGGAGTTCGAGTCCTGTCAGGCAACTTTTCACTTTCCAGCATGATTCTGTGCACTAGTATCGAGTCTTCTAGCCCTGCTTCCTTGTGTCTCATATGAGAAGATCTGTAGTTCCTATAGTCTTTGACCATATCCCTTACCTTCAATTGTACAGCACTTTTCTGGTAGCTTTCTTCTGCATTCCTTCAAGGTACCGGATATCTCTTTCTTTATGTCGTCTCAAGAACTGTACGCAGCGAGATGCAGTCCAACCACACGTGTGTAGAATGAAAGCATTATTTTTTGGTTTTGGAATCTTCCCATAATGGTATAAGTCATGAATCTACACCAGTGCCTTTTCTTTACTACACTTATTTACTACTTTACTACTACAGTTGCAATTTGAGATTAGTTTTCTTTGCACAGACTGGTATGTGGAAATAATCATAATTCGCTCCACCTTGACTAAACCCCCAATTCCAGTGAAAAGCAACCCCAAAGCATGATACTGCCATGACCATGCTTCACCGTGAGAATGTTCTTTTGGTGATGAGAAAGTGGTGTTTTTGTGCCAAACGTAACTTCTTGAATGTGCCCACAAAATTAAAACCTGCTCTCACCAGACCACAACACACTTTCCCACATGCTTCTGGGAGACTTGATATCTTGTTTCACGAATTGTAAAAGGCTTCTGTCCAACCCTACCTACCCTAGAGTCCAGACATATGGAGAATATGGGATATTGGTGTCACAAGTAGTACACAACCAGTACTTTTTCAGAAATTCCTGCAGCTCCTTCACTGTTGTTGTAGGTCTCTTGCCTTGACAGTGATCGTGTTGTCTTTTCATTTTGTAGGGACATCCAGTACTTTGTAACATCACTTGGTAATTGCTATGTCTTACACCTGCACCCGGAATATAATGAATGGCTACTCAGAGAATCTGATGCATTTTATAATCTGATGCAATTTCCCACCTGCACGTAAGGTGTTTGTTTATGAATTTTTCCTGTTGGAACCAGGAAATGTTACTAAATGGCATCTGGACTATTACAGAGGAAGCTCAACTGGCATGGATTTGACATGTACTAGATACTGTGACATGGTTTTGATGTTTACAGTGCAACTTTTTAAGTAATTGTTAATGCTTTGTGCCATGCTACTACTGCTTGAGTAATCATGTTATAGTAACTGTATAGATGTTGTGTGCACACAGAAGTGCCCAGGAAATCCTTGATTTACGCTGTTGAACTTGTCTATGATGCCCGAGTGGGGTATTGTGACGAAAGCTTTAGCCAAGTCCAGGTATGCTGTATGGACTGCTTTGGCCTCTTCAATGGCTCTAGTGACTGTTTCGAAAAAGTCAACCAGGTTCAAAAGCCAGGATCTGCCCTTTACAAAGCTCAACTGGGTGGGATCAAGTGTCTAGGTCCTCAATGTCTCTGAGTTCCATAATGATTCTTTCCATAGCTTTGCAGACCAGGCTGGTTAAGGTTATGGGGAGGTAGTTATCAGGGTCTGTAGAGGTGCCTCCTTTGTGGAGTGGGACTACTGCTGCTGTACGCCAGTGTTAAGGTACATATCCTGTAGTAAGGCAAAGGTTAAATAGCATTCTTATAATGCGGGTTTATCTCCTCTTGGAGTTCACGTACGCAACCTGGCATATCGTCAGGTCCCATTGATGCTGTCTTTTAGCTTTACTGAGGGCGGTTCTCACCTAGACATCTGAGATGACAGGGAGGTTACATTCAGCTGGGATAAGTATTTCTTCTTTTGGCAGGTGAGGGAGGTGAGAAATTTGCACTGAACCGGTGTGCCAGAATGTTGGCAATATCTGTGGGATCAGGGTATTTTTTGTCATTGTGAACTACCGCTGAGCATATCTGAGGGTTTCCGCCCAGGTTTCTAACATAGCTAAAGAAGGCCTTGTGGTTTTTAGTGTCCATAGCGATTTTCTCTCAGTTGGCCTTGGATGTGAGAGAACATAGCTTTCTACTACTGCTGATCAGAGATGCCTTCTCTTTATGGGATTTTGCTCTGTCGTGCAGTAGTTTCCTTTTGTTGTACAATTTGTTTATGGCTGGGGTCCACCAGTCAGGACGCCTTCCCTTGGTGGAGAGGGTCTTGGTTTTATTTGGGATTGCATGATCCATGCATTCTTGGAGATGTACGTAGAAAGCATTTGTGAAGGATTCTGCATTGTGGGATGTGGTTTCCACTGGCCCAGTCGGATTAAAGGATACCATCTCAGTTATAAGAAGTGTGAAGTCGGCTTTTGAGAAGTTTTTCACTAGTCTTGTGTTGTGGGTAGAGGTGGGATCTGTATATCCAGGGATCTGTATAATCCCGGGTGATTAGTTTGTGGTCAGATCTCACTAGTGAGGGGTATACTTCCAGTGTGGAGCACTTTGTCCCCATGTTTGTGATTATCAGGTCTAGTACAATATCTCACCTTTGTTGTAGAGGTGACTAGCTGTTCCATTGCATTTGAATTTATGAATTCCAGGAACCTTTGGCCTAGGGTGTTAGTGAGTTCGTGATTAACTGTACTACTTAGACAGATTGCTTCATGTCATGATTGAAAACAATTATGCATTTATACTGGGCATGAGTCTGCTCTGTGCTGCATGAGAAACACACTCATTTCTAGACTCCCTGAAATGTGAATAAAGTCAGAGCATTCTGGTTGCTGGTTAGTATCTTACCAGGGCATCTTTTTTAATCTTTTTTTAATACATTTTTTTACCTGAATTTAGAGAGAGCCAGCTCACCTAAAAGTATTGTCACTTCTATTGTGACTTCTAGTGTTGCTGATCTGAGTGAGCAGAACGGTGCGGTTATAATACATTTATCATTTGTTTAGATACGAAGATCAGAAGTAAAGCTTAGATGCATGTAGTGCAGACATTTTTTAGATTGAATTAAATTACTAAAGGCTATACTGATCTGTTATTTTTTTCTTAATTTAATGTCTGTGAAAGAGTATTTAGCTATGCTAGTAAGTAGATGTGCAGAAAAAAATATTTCTGATAGCATTATAGCATGGCCTAGTTTGATTTTTTTTTTAGAGGGCAGGAAGGATTTAATTTTGCAACAAAGCCCTAGTCTTGAATGCATGGATGAAGATGGGCAGATAGTGGGTTTACTCTTTTGCAGGTTACTGTAATTTTATCAGGCCAGTTGCTTCACTATAAATGTATTTGATTTGACTGTATTTCTCCCCTTTTGTTTGTTCTTGGAGAAAGAAGTACTGTGAGAGGGAGACATAGGAAGCGGAAGGGAGATAAATGTACATCAGTGATGCAGTCTTAGGTAGTACTCAAAACAACATGCATTTATCTTATTTCATTTGCAACCACCCCCAAACATTTGTGTATACATATATATATATATATATATAGAAATATAACGATAGGTGCATTGATTTTCACATGCCTCTGCAGGTATATTACATCAGAATGTTGTATTGCATTGTGTTTTTCAGGTGTGATTTCAAGTGTAAAGCAACACAGCCACCACCAAAGATGCCATCTGTTGAGGAGAAAGCAAGCAGCGTTTACCTGTTGGGTGAGGAAACTGACTGTGATGGTTGTAGCAGTGGTTCAGACGATGGTATGCACCTTGATGTACCACATAATGCCAACCAGAGTGAGGATGATGATTATGACTCGGATGATGACATTCCACTCGCACGTCTGCGTGAAAAGGCCATTGCCTGTGATAAGGATGATGCTCCTGTACCTGCCGTTCCTGAAAGACCACTACCAGTTGCCAAAGCAGACCTGACCAGTAATTATGTCAGTGACCAAGACAGTGAGGATGAGGTGCCACTTGCACAACTAAGGAAGGTGCCCACACACAAGTTGGCCACACACTATGGCCACCAAGGGCATTCAGAGTATGACGCAGACGATGACATGCCTTTATCTGTGTTCACGAAAGCACCTGGTCTAAATGACACAGCTATGCAGTCCTCCACAGTGCATGGCACTGCAACTGCTGATAAGGGTGTGGATGTGCCTTCGCCTGTACATGATGTGGGAAGTAGTCCACAGTTTGGTGATTGTGATGGAAATAATCCTCTAGATAGGAGTCCAAGTAGCTCCTTGTCAGAGACTGATATGGGTGTGCCTCAGCAGGGAACATGTGTCAACAGTTCACTACCAACTGCAAGCAGTACAATTGCTACTGGCATTCAGAGAGCATCATCTCTCAACCCTTCAGCCTTTCCCATTTCCAATTGTTCCTTGCGACCCAGTCAGGTACGCCGAGCATGCCCACCACGTAAGATCACGTGGGAAAAACATCTTCAAACTTTACACATTGAGGAATTTGTGGGGCCAGTAGGACCAATAGATCACTTGGGCTCAGATAGCACAGAGATGGACTTCCTGAATTTGATGTTCCCAGAGGAGCTATACACCTGTATTGCTAATGAAACAAATCGCTATGCTGCACAGAGGCAGGCCGCAGCAGGCAAGGTTGATACGCGGTGGAGTCCTGTGTGCCCAGGAGACATACGCACATTTTTAGGTGTCAGAATATACATGTCTATTGTACATGTTCCTGAATTGAGGCAGTACTGGGAAACGCACCATGTATATGGTCGCTTCCCAATAGCAGAGTACATGACCAGAGATAGGTTTGAAAAATTCAGCAGTACTTCCACTGCAATGATAACAGCCTGAGCCTACCACATGGTGCTGTGGGTCATGACAAGCTACATCACGTACGGCCAATACTGGATGCAGTGCTTCATGCATGCAGGACACGTTACAATGTGCATCGTGAGGTGGCTGTAGACGAAGCCATGGTTGGCTTCCGTGGACGCTTGACATTTAGACAGTTTATGCCTGGTAAGCCTGAGAGGTATGGCATTAAGGTGTGGGTGTTGGCAGACTCAACCAATGGGTATGTATGTGAATTCCAGGTATACACTGGAAAAACGGAGCAGAATACAGAGGTCGGGCTGGCACACAGAGTTGTAGTTGACTTAACTAGGGGACTGATTGGCAAGAAGCATCACATTTACTTTGATAACTTCTTTACCTCTGTTCCACTAGCACAGCAATTGCTGAAAGATGATCTATACTGTTGTGGAACCATGCGCACCAATAGGTCAGGATGGCCTCTTACATTCAACAGACAGGCCATTGGAAAAGCAGCTCGAGGCTACTACAAACAATTGCAGAGTGGACCACTGCTATCTACTGAATGGAAGGATAGCAAACCAGTATTCCTCCTGTCAACTAACTGTAACCCAACCTTGCCAGTCTCCAGCACATACAGAAGAAAGCGTGATGGAAGAAAGACATCAGTGCCATGTCCACCAGTTGTAAACATGTACAACAGTTACATGAATGGGGTGGACAGAGCAGATCAGCTGAGGACACAGTATCCCAGTGCCAGAAAGGCCCGCAAATGGTGGCTGTACTTGTTCTGGTTCTTATGGGATGTGGCCATTGTCAATGCTTTCATTATATTCCGTGAAAGTATCAGACATCAGCAACTATCACGTTCTGGACGTATTATTCGCAACACAGTTACAGTTCGAAGGAACCTAGGCTTGCATCTACTTGCCAGTTACACAAAGAGGAAAAGATGCACTGAGATTACTGTCCCAGAGGCTGTGAGCCGATTTGAGCATGGCTCTCACTTTCCAGTGAAGTGGCATAAAATCAAGATGTAAAAACTGTGCCAGCAAGGGTAAACGTGCTGAGCCATCATGGGGGTGCCCAACTTGCAAGGTCAACCTGTGTGTTGAATGCTTTGGAGAGTACCATGGCCATAAATTTCTCCCATAGTGCTGTGGGCCTTGGGTGTGCCACTGTGATGTAATGGTTCCCTCCGGCAAAGGACACATGCAAAAAAAAACAGCCTGGGTCAGTCTAAGCCTTTTGACATGTTGCCTTGCTGTAGCTCTCCACTCAGTCCCCCTCGCTTCAGGTGTAGTCAGTGTATGTAGGTCAGGGCAACAGGGTTTACATTAGCTCCTCCCTTCTGCCCATTGCAGAAAGGACACATGTAAATAGAACAGGCAGAGGTAAAGCAGAGTGCCTCACCTGCCTTTTCAGTGTACATGTGCTCTTTCTGTGCCCCCATGTCAGTTAGCAGCCAAGCCCTTCAGCACGAATGCCAGGAAGGTCCTTCTTCACTTTTGTTTTGCCAACTGCTCTTAGGTTGCTGGGTGCATCACAGGGGGCATACCCAGCCAGCATGGATCTTGTGATCCACCGGGATCGCACTTGGGAACCTGGAGACTCTACAGCACAGTCCCATAGTGCTGCTGTCCTCGGTAAGCATGGGCTTGGGTGTGCCACTGTGATGTACTGCAAAACATGCAAAAGACACAGCCTGGGTCAGTCTTGGTCTTTTGACATGTTGCCTTGATGTAGCTCTCCCCTCAGTCTCCCTCCCTTCCAGTGTAGTCAGCGTATGTAGGTGAGAGTAGTAAATATATGAAGGTCAGGACAGCAATTAGTGAGTTACTTCAGTCCCTCATCCCTTAGGTCCATTGCTGAATGGGCACATGTAAAGAGAAAAGGCAGAGGCAAGGCAGACTGCTGCCACTGAAGGAGGTCATGAGACCATAGTGGTATCAGCAGTCTGAGTGGGCAGCCGGCACAGCTATGGGACACTACAGATAACCAACATCTGGAGCCCCATGCCTGTCCTTGGCATATTAGTGGAGCGGCGGTCCTTACCCTGCTTTTTCTCTTTACATGTGCCCTGGCTGTGCACCCTTGTCAGTGTCCACCCATGCTTTATTTCAGATGAGGTAAGACTGGAAGGGAAGATGTTCACTGGTTCAGAAGGGATGGCATTCACCTAACTGAGGAGGGCATTGCATTCTTCTTGACCAACCTCCACAATGGCGTGAGGAGAGCCCTGCATGATTGTGAGAAGAATGGAAAACACCCATGACCAAGCTGGACCAGTATAGTAAGTAAAACACTATTATGAAATGTGTTATGTAAAATTTATTTCTCTGAGCTTGGCAAATAACTGTTATGGAAATTATGATTTTTTCATATTTTTGTAAATAACTTTGCAAGGGAGCATCTGAATGTGCCAAGTAATATCTAATTTTGAAGACAGTATTGCTGGTTCTAATATGGTAAAAGAATTGTGCCAGTATGTTTGACACATGTGCAGATATCAAAGTTTGTTTGAGACTTATGGTTATGGAAATTATATTTTTTTTCATATTTTGGTAAATAACTTTGCAAGGGAGCATATGAATGTGCTAAGTAATACCTCATTTTGAAAAGATTATTTATAGTTCTAACATGGTAAAAGAATGGTACCTGTATCATAGGCAGATAACAGAGTTTGTTTCTGACTTAGGTTATGGAAATTATGATTTTTTTCATATTTTGGTAAATAACTTTGCAAGGGAGCATCTGAATGTGCCAAGTAATATCTCATTTTGAAGACAGTATTGCTGGTTCTAATATGGTAAAAGAATTGTGCCAGTATGTTTGACACATGTGCAGAAATCAAAGTTTGTTTGAGACTTATGGTTATGGAAATTATGATTTTTTTCATATTTTGGTAAATAACTTTGCAAGGGAGCATCTGAATGTGCCAAGTAATATCTCATTTTGAAGACAGTATTGCTGGTTCTAATATGGTAAAAGAATTGTGCCAGTATGTTTGACACATGTGCAGATATCAAAGTTTGTTTGAGACTTATGGTTATGGAAATTATAATTTTTTTCATATTTTGGTAAATAACTTTGCAAGGGAGCATCTGAATGTGCTAAGTAATACCTCATTTTGAAAAGATTATTTATAGTTCTAACATGGTAAAAGAATGGTACCTGTATGTTGTACTCATAGGCAGATAATAGAAGTTATGTTCTTACCATAACGTTCCATGTTAGTTGTCTTCTTCTCGCCTTCTTCTTGCTGGATGGGTTCGGAGCCGACCTCGGCTCCGACTCGGCCACTCTAAAAGCTCGAGAGTTGGTTCCACCGGCTCGAGGCTCCCCTTATATCCCACAATGCTAGGCGAGAGTTACCTCAGATCTCGTTTGTAAGCTAACCCCAGCTTATAATAGTATGAGCATAACTATAACAAAGTCCACCTCTAACCAGGGAGAAAGAAGGGTGACCTATATCCTCATCCAGGAAATATGCACAACAGCATATGCCTAATAAAAGAGGTGGTAGAAAGAGAGGTCACAATCACAACTCCTCTAGGTCTGTCCAGGCCAGGGGGCAGGAGGGTGGGACGCAAGAAGAAGGCGAGAAGAAGACAACTAACATGGAACGTTATGGTAAGAACATAACTTCTATATGTTAAGTTGTCTATCTCGCTTCATTCTTGCTGGATGGGACCGTCCCTAGCACCTTGTCCCGGGTGGCCTAACGGAACAGACTCCTGAGAACAGTGGAACCAAAGTTAGCTCTATGCCTAGAAGCTAAATCTAACTTATAATGAGAAATGAAAGTGTGAGGAGAAGCCCAAGTAGCCGCTGCACAAATGGTGTCAATAGGCAGTCTGTCTTGGAAGGCTAAAGAAGTAACCAAAGCTCTGGTGGAATGGGCCTTAGGTTTATTAGGCAGCTTTTGGTGTCTAATTTCATAAACAAGGGAAATCAGAGATGTTAGCCATCTAGATAATGATACCTTTGAAACTGAAAGTCCCTTTCTGCCTTCTGCATAGGAGACAAACAGCTGGTCAGATTTTCTGAATTGTTTTGTTCTATCCAAATAGTACCTCAACTGACGATGAACATCTAGCAAGTGTAATTTTTGTTCAGACTTATTGGAATATTCTGGAAAGAAGACAGGGAGGTCAATGCTTTGATTTAGGTTTGACGTCGAGACTACCTTAGGCAAAAAGGACGGGTTGGTTCGTAAGGATACCCTGTCCTTATGGAACAATAGATAAGGAGGTCGACAACTGAGTGCTTGAAGTTCTGAAACTCTTCTAGCTGAAGTAATAGCTACCAGAAAGAGAGTCTTCCATGATAGCAATTTTAAAGAACAGGAGGCTGCAGGTTTGAAAGGGGGAAGAATCAAAGAAGTAAGAACTAAATTTAGGTCCCAAGGAGGAGGAGGATTTCTTATAGGAGGTTTGAGAAGAAAAACTCCTTTCAAAAAGGCTTTGCAAAGCTTGTGGGACATTAAGGCAGACTCAGAAATACCCACATGAAAGTTAGAAATAGCTGCCAATTGAACTTTAAGAGTAGAAGGAGACGAACCTGCATGGAAGAGTTCAGCTAGAAATTCAAGGACTATTTGGATGGAAGCAGTGAAAGGATCTATGTCCCTTCCTTGAGCCCAATATGTGAAGCGTTTCCACTTACTCAAATAAATCTTCCGAGTGGAAGATTTATGGGAAGCTATCAAAATATCTCGAACGGAGTGAGATAATTGAGGAAGCCTGGCTAAGGTTGGAACTGGAGGAACCAAGCAGTGAGGTTCAGAGAGGGGAGGGAGTGATGTAACTGACCCGACTGATGGATCAAAAGATCTGGAACTAGGTCCAGATGCCAAGGTCGCTCCAATAGAAATTGATGTAGGAAGGGGAACCACACCTGTCGAGGCCAGTAAGGAGCAATGAGGATCAACGAGGCCTTCTGAGCGATAGCTTTCTGTATCACTTGAGAGATTAGTGGGAAGGGAGGAAATGCATACAGAAGTCCCCGGGGCCAAACTTGGACTAGAGCGTCTCTGCTGGGTTGGCCTGGTAAAGGGAATAGAGTGAAATAATCTCTGCACTTGCTGTTTTGGGGAGTAGCAAAAAGATCGCAGCAAGGCTGACCCCACTTGAGGAAAATTTCTCTCACAACAGAGTCTCTCAGAGACCACTCGTGAGGCATGAGGATAGCTCTGCTCAACTTGTCCGCGATTTGATTGGACTTCCCGGGGATGTGCGTTGCTATCAGAAAACGCTGAGAAGAAATCGCCCATTGCCACAATCTGAGTGCTTCTCGACACAGGGGGTAGGATCTGGTTCCGCCTTGTTTGTTGATGTACCACACTACAGACATATTGTCTGTCTGGATTGCAATCGTTCCCAAGGGAAGAGAGTCTTGAAGGGCTTGCAACGCTAAAAGCACTGCTCTCATCTCCAGAACATTTATGTGCAAGTGGCATTCGCCTGGTTGCCATGTGCCCTGGACCGTCCTGCCCTGATAATGCCCCCCACCCGATCAGGAGGCGTCCATTGTCAGAGTAGCAACCGGAGGGTGGAACAAAGGGTCTTCCCAACAAGAGCTGAGGGGAAGACATCCACCACATGAGATGATTTCTGCACTGCGTGATCATAATGGTGTGGGACATTGGAAGTTGCTGGTATGACCATTGTGTAAAGAGCATCCATTGAAGGATTCGCATGTGGAATCTGGCTAATGGAAGCAGAGGTATGGCCGCCGCCATAATTCCCAACACTTTCAGAACTAACCTGGCTTTGATTCTGTTGTTGTTGAAAAGGAGTGAGACCAGTTTGTGTATGTCTGTTATTCTCTGATCTGTTAGTCTGAGACATGTCTACTGTGTCTAGATTTGCGCCTATGAAGGTAATAGTACGACAAGGCGACAAAACAGACTTTTCGCAATTTATTGAAATGCCTAAGTTTTGACAAATGTGAAAAGTGTAATCCCTGGCCATCAGAAGGAGATGCTTGGTGGGAGCTGTGAGGAGCCAGTCGTCCAAATATGGAAACACCTGGAATCCTTGTCGTCTCAGGTGAGAAGCTACCACTGCCATGCATTTGGTAAACACCGGGGCAGTGGTGAGACCAAAGGGCAGGGCCCTGAACTGAAAATGACTGGTTCCCAGCCTGAAGCGGAGGAATCTTCTGGAGCGTCTGTTCATTTTATGTGATAGCACGCATCCTGAAGGTCTATAGAGCACATCCAGTTTCCTTTTCCCAATAGGGGAAGGATGGACTGCAGCGTGATCATCCGAAATCTTGTTTTCTTGACTGATCTGTTCAAGATACTGAGATCCAAAATTGGTCTCCAGTCCCTGTTTTCTTTGGAACTAAAAGAACCTTGAGTAGATTCCGGATCCTTGCTGGTCTGCTGGAACTGGCTGAATTGCTCTTTTTGCAAGCAGCTTTGAAATTTCCAAAACCGCTAGATCCCTTTGAGCGGTGGAACATCTGGAAGGGATTTTTGATTGGTTCGGAATGCGAAGAAAGGGGATAGAATAGCCTTCGGAAATGACGGACTGTACCCATTTGTCTTGAGTCAGGGATAGCCAGGCTTCTGGGTACAGTGACAATCTTCCCCCGACTGCCTCCGAAGGTGGGCAGTCGGGCAACACCTCAGGGATGCTGAAAGGGCTTATCAGAGAAGGCTTCTCGATTGCCCTGGTTCTGTGGAGCCCCCCTGCCTCGAGGGCGACGTCTACCATTGTTATTCCCGCCTCTGCCTCTGGCGGGGAAACGACTTTGTGCGTCAGGCGAAGTCCCTTGAGATTGTTTACGGAACCACATTTTCCCACTTTTCTGGCCTTTGGGGTAAGGCCTAGAAGGAGTAGAAAAATGGACTCAGACGGCAGAAAGAGTCTTGCCATCAGTCTCGCACCTAGTCAAGGTTTCTTTCACTTGAGGACCAAAGAGAGATGATCCATCAAACGGGGAATTAGTGAAAGACGTCTTGAAGGGGTCCGCAAAATTGCATAGCCGCATCCAGGCATGCCTACGTAAGGCTACACCCGTCCCTGCGGCCCTACTCGCTCCATCAGCCGCATAAGAAAGGAGGCGCATGGAGGAGTTGGCTATGGAGTTAAGGGTAGCCAGCTGAGTGTTCATCTTATCTTGAAAACCCGCAGCTGTAGGGTCCTTCAACATGTCACTCGCTTCTTTAATCAAGTCCCTTTGAAGACGAGTAAAATGGCACAGGTAGTTCAGCGAACGCATAGCAAATGTCGCTGACGAGAACATCCGCTTCCACCTGTCCATGGACCTAGATTCCTTGTTAGGTGGATGGACAGGTACTGAAGGATCAGCTAGTTCCTTCTTAGTGGCAGCAGCTACCACCATAGCATCCACAGAAACTCCTTTTGTCAAGAACTGTTTGTCTGCTGGTGCCGTTATGAATTTTGAGGGTCTCCTGGGAGTGGGGTCCACTGAATCAGGAGCCGTCCATGCCTTTTTAGCTACCACCTGCATGAGGGGGTCAAAAGGGGGAGACACCCAGGAGGTGGAAGGACGAGAGCCAAACGCCTCAAGGTACACAGATTCATCCTCCGAAGGGTTGAGGGCTGGCCAATTTCCCCTCTGTTTGAGGATTTCGAGAATGTCTGCAAAAGAGACATCTTCAGAAGGGGAACGGAGGGAACCCTCGGAATCCTCTAAATCTGTGTCAGATGTGATGGACTCAGGTGAGTCAATGTGTTTCCTCTTACACTTCCTCTTCCGAGGGGGCTCTTCTGCCAAATCAGGAGAGGCCTCGGAAGAGGATGAGATCCCCACAGGGGGTTCCTGAGGAGCTGGCTCTCTGCGGTCCGGGATGAGGGAGTGAGTCGACTTGACCCGAGGCACCGTAGAGGGAGGGGCGGACGGAGCCGACTGTGGAGTAGAGCCAGGCTCTAACACACTCCGCATGACCTCGAACGCACCCCTGTCAGGCAGAGCCAGAGGTCCCCGCTCCGAGAAGCTGAGAACCTCCCTCGGCACCGACAGTGATGGCTCCGAGGCCGATGTCGGAGCCGAACTCACCAGCGCCAAAGCTCCGAGAGGAAGAGCGGGGTCGGACAAGGGTCCGATGCCACTCACCCTCGAGCCGACGAGGAAGTTCGGGCGCCGAGATTCTTCGAAGAAGAAATCGGAGCCGACGACGGAGCCGAAGACATCTGTATCGGCTCCGACGCTACCACAGTCTCGGTTCCGAAACGCCCCGGCTCCGAGCTCAACGGAGTCGGAGGAGGAACATATTGATGGACAGGGGCAGGCATCGACTGATGAGTCGGGCTCTGAAGTATTTGGGCCAGTGCCTCGGACTTAAGAAGTCGACTCACTACCCTCTGAAGGTCATGATCCGACAGCCTCGATGACCTAGAGGAGTGAGATTTATGGCTCGTTCAGACAGCAGAGGAGATGCTGGAGCTGAATGAACGGAGCCAAGGGATGGTGACCTAGATCTCTTCCTAGATGTCGGCTCCGAAGGTCTGGTCGGAGCCGACAAGGGGATTTCTAATACCTCGGCTCCAGCCGAGCCGAGGAACCACAGAAGTTGTAGACTCGCCGGCTCCAGCCGGAGCCGATGCAGACGTAGGTTTAGCAGCCTTAGGTCTCGGCTCAGAAGCTGGAACCGAGGACCTAGAAGCCTTGGAGGGCTTCCCAGAGACAGAAAGGGAATCCTCAGGCTTAAGTAGACCCCTTAAGATCAACTTGTTCTTTCTTTCCTGCAGGACCCTGGGACTGAAGCCGTGGCATACAGCACAGGAGTCCTGCAGGTGCAAAGGCCCCAGGCAGTAGACACAAGAAGTGTGACCGTCTGTCAGAGACATTTTCTGACAGCACGCATCACACTTCTTGAAGCCTGAGACCTTTGCGTCTTTAGACATCCTAGAACAAGAAAGTGTAACCACACACACTCAGTCAGACACACTGATTACACTTATTTTATTTTAAAACTCAAAAATAAAACAATTAACTAAAAGTTTTAATTAAGAGCAACACACACACACACCACTAGGGAATGGGGGAAGGCCAGAAGGCCCGAGGGAGAACTTTTAAGTTCTTGTGGGAAAGAAACGGGATTTTCTGAAAAACAGGAGTAGAAATCCACTAAACTAAGGGAAAAGTAGTTAAACTTAAAAATATAGGGGTTTAAGTATTCTAACTTTACTGAAAATACACTTACCAACAAGCCGGTAGAAAACCAACACCTCGATCGCTGTAGCGGCAAACGAGATCTGAGGTAACTCGCCTAGCATTGTGGGATATAAGGGGAGCCTCGAGCCGGTGGAACCAACTCTCGAGCTTTTAGAGTGGCCGAGTCGGAGCCGAGGTCGGCTCCGAACCCATCCAGCAAGAATGAAGGCGAGATAGACAACTTAACATTCAAAGTTTGTTTCTGACTTAGGTTATGGAAATTATGATTTTTTTCATATTTTGGTAAATAACTTTGCAAGGGAGCACCACATTGTGTGAAGTAATGCATCATTTTGAAGACAGTGTTACTCCTTACAACATGGTAAAAGAACTGTGTCTAGGCACTGTACACACGTACAGATATTACAGTTTGTTTAGTCTTGTACAAATATGAAAATTATACATTTACAATACTTCTCATTATTATGCCCATATCTTTGCGAGGGAGCATGGTAATCACACAAATGATGCGTCATTTTGAAGCTGACATTCAGATGCACAACTTCTACACTGATGTGTAGGCTCTGTCTGTTACAGGTGATGAGATATTATGCTTTGTTTATTTATCAATTATGAGAAATAATATACTAATCATATTTCTGTGAATATCTCATGAAAGGAGTGTCACACAGTTATGGTTAAAGTATCATTTTAAAGCTGACATTCATACTAACAAATTAAATTCAAATTGTATGGGTCTGCATGGTACATAGACCAAGATATTGTGCTTTGCTTTTCCAAAAAATTAAAAAAATTGAACAATATCAGCATTCCTTGCCAAATATTTCATTATGACTTTGATATGCACTATCAACATTTACACTGTTGGAAAGGTCAGTGTCTGCTGAACAACTTTCGCGTTTACACTTTTAGTGTAGCTCTTATAGTTAAAGAGTTATGAGCATTTGTTTTCTGTATAGTATTACAAATGGATTTTCTGAAAATGAGCTCAGGCTGCTCTGTTGTCCCTATGGTGGAATTCAGCAGGCAGCTTTTCCTGAGCTGCTCTTGAGTGAATGAGTTAAACATCTTGCTTCTTGCCCTAACATGAAAAGTACAGTTTTGTACCTACCATAAATGTAGATGTTCGAGGATCCACATTGCTGCAGTCATAACCTGTGGGGTAGTCCGCTGTCCTCGGTCGGCCCGAATACCAAAGAGTTAGGCTGGCGTCAGTCATGGGCGCCCGGAGCTGACGTCAGTACGCAGTAGTACTTAAGCGCATGACCGACGCCATATCCTCAGTCTTTCTTGCCCCAGATGTCAGAAGGCCTTAAAATGAAAAGGCCAGAGCCACAAAGGGAGAAAATAATAATTATCCCCAAGTAACAATAACAACAAACAACAACCACACCCCCAAACCCAAGAGGGGAAGGAGGGAGGGAAAATAGGACTGCAGCAATGTGGATCCTCGAACATCTACATTTATGGTAGGTACAAAACTGTACTATGTTCTTAGTCTCACATTGCTGCAGTCATAACCTGTGGGTAGAATCCCAAAGCAAAGGAAAAGAGAGGCTGGCAAACTTACAGGGCATGTTAGCAGCCCCTAATGCTTTTTAGACTGCAGTGGCAAACCCAGCCCTGGACTTGGAGAAAAGAGGGAGATGGTAATGTTTAGTAAAAGTATGAACTGAACTCCAAGTAGCTGCTTCCAAAATATCCTTAGTAGCTACACCCCTCAAAAAAGCAGTAGAAGTGGCAGTAGCCCTAGTGGAATGAGGTCTAATCCCAGCAGGAACATCCTTCCCATGATGAGAATAACAAAAAGCAATACAATTACCAATCCACTTTGAAATAGTCTGCTTAGAAACAGCTTTCCCTTGTGTACCCAAAGCAAAAGAAACAAATAACTGTTGAGTCTGTCTGAACTCCTTAGTTCTGCTCAAATAATAACGTAACTGCCTGTGTATATCCAAAGAATGCAAGATTTTTTCCCCTTTATTTTGGGGATCAGCAAAAAAGGTAGGCAAATGGATAGACTGGTTCAAGGCCACATTAGAAATCACTTTTGGCATGAAAGTAGGGTTAGTACGCAAAGAAACTCTGTCCTTATGGAATATTAGAAAAGGTTCAACTGCCATGAGAGCCTGCAATTCAGATACCCTTCTAGCAGAAGTAATGGCCAACAAAAAGGCAGTCTTCCAGGATAAAAACTTTAAGTCAGATGTAGCTGCAGGTTCAAAAGGAGCCAAAGTGAGCTTCTCCAACACAAAACTGAGATCCCAGGAAGGAGTAGGAGCTCTACGTGGGGGTCTTATATTCTTTGCCCCTCTAAGGAATTGCTTAAACAAAGGGTGAGAAAATAAAGGAGGGTCACACAATCATAGTGAGCAGAAATGGCTGCAGCATGAACTTTCACAGAAGAAAATGACAAACCCTTGTCTAGTAACTCAGTAAGGTACTGTAGTGTAAAACTCAAATTAGGTACCGAGACATCAAAGCCCTTTGTTGTGCTCCAAAGAAAAAATCTCTTCCATTTATCAGCATAAACTTTTCTAGTGCTTGGCCGCCTAGCTTCCAAGATGACATCTAAAACCTGCTGAGGAAGCTGAGAACCCACAGGCTCTAAAACAGAATACGCCAGGCCGTTAGATGCAGGGACTGCACCCTGACATTGAGCAAATGACTGCTTGACTGGGACAACAAGTGAGGAAGCTGTGGCAAAGGCCAAGGAGGCTCCTGAATTAAACTCCTCAGCAGAGGATACCAGTGCTGTCGTGGCCAATCTGGTGCTATTAAAATCATGCAAGGCTTGTCCCTCCTGACCTTCAAGAGAACCTTGGTAATGAGAGGCAGAGGAGGAAAAGCATAGACGTGAAGGTTGTTCCAACTGAAAGATAGAGCATCCACTTTCCAAGCTTTTGGAAAAAACATTTTTGTGCAAAATTTTGTTAGTTGGAAATTTAGAGGAGAAGCGAACAGATCTATGCCTGGAGTTCCCCAAGCCACTGTCAACTGATGAAATACCCGAGGATCCAATTTCCACTCGTGGGGATCCACAATTTGTCTGCTCAATACATCTGCTAGGGAGTTCTGTGCTCCTGGCAGAAACCGTGCTTGAAGAGTGATGTGCAAACCCAGAGCAGTCTCCCACAATATCATAGCTTGTCTGCAAAGAGGGTAAGAATGGGTCCCCTCCTGCTTGTTGATGTACCACATGACTGTAGTGTTGTCTGTTTGTATCAACACCTGTCCTGGTTGAAGTAGGCCCTTGAAAGCCATCAGGGCAAACTGGACTGCTAACATCTCCTTCATGTTGATATGCAAATGCTGTAGTTTGGGAGGCCACGTGTCTTGAATCCATTTCCCATTGAAGTGTGCTCCCCAAGCCAGGTCTGAGGCATCCGTCGTTAAGATCTGACTCGCCTCTGGTCAGATCACAGAGAGTCCCTTGTTTAGGTGACATTCCTGTGCCCACCACAAAAATTCCTTCTGGATGCAAGGTATTATCGGAATGACAGTGTCCAAATCGTGGCAGTGTTGAGTCCATACACTTTTGAGATACCATTGTAGCTTCCACATATGCAGTTTGGCATTGGGAAGTACCAGAATGCAAGATGCCATGAACCCCAAGGCTTGAAGGACTGTCCTTGCAGTCAGCCTGGACAGTACTGATAATTGCTGGAAGTATAGATGAAGAGTTCTTTGTTTGTCCGGGGTCAGAAAAGCCATCTGAGAGGCTGTATTCAGTCTCACACCCAGAAAGCACATGTCCTGAGAGGGTACTAGACTGGACTTTGTTTCGTTCACAGAATACCCTAGGCACCTTAAAACTGCCATTACATACTGTAGCTGTTGAAGTAACTTGTCTTTGTCCTGAGCAAGAATCAGGCAATCGTCCAGATAAGGATAAATTTGTATTCCCTCAGTCTTAAGAAAGCTATTACAGGAGCCAGAACCTTTGTGAACACCCTGGGCGCAGTAGATAAACCAAAGGGCAATGCAGAGAACTGATAATGAGAAGTGCCAGCCCGAAAACGCAGGAATCTCCTGCAGCTGGGCCTGATAGGAATGTGAAGATAGGCCTCTTTGAGATCCAGAGTTACCATCCAGTGATCTTTGCCTAGCAGAGGCAGAAGTTGCTGTAATGTTAACATCTTGAACTTTGGAATGTCTAGGTACATATTGAGAATGGACAAATCCAGAATTGGCCTCCAAGTGTTTCCTTTCTTTGGCACAAGGAAAAGACGAGAATAAAACCCTAGGCCTACTTCTGACGGAGGTACCACCTGGATAGCCCCCATCTGTAAAAGCAAAGAAATTTGTTCTTGAGCCTCCAGCCTTTGCTGAGGAGGTACATCTGGCATGCCTCTGAAAGGGGGAAAAGTGTGAAAATAAAACTTGTAGCCTTGAATTATTATGTCCAACACCCATTTGTCCTGGGTGACCAAATGCCAATTTTGTTTGAAAAGTGCCAACTTTCCTCCTAGAGGAGCTGCCAGAAAGGAAGGATCCGGCAGCTGGAGATACAGGTCATTGGGTCTGTTTACGAAAAGGCTGACCCCTGCCCTGACCAGAAGACTGTGCAGGAGAACTCCAAGTCCTAGGTCTGAAAGAACCCTGAGCGTGAGCCCTGCCCCTACCACGTCTGGACCTGCCCTTAGACTGAAAATCTGAAGAAGGGTAAGACCATCCTCTTGCAGGCCAATTCCTGCTAAACTTAGGGGGCTGCACTTGCAAAAATTCCTTAACTGTCTGCATAGACTTAGCTTTGTCTTCCATCTTTTTCAAAACTCCACAGGGGAACCAAAAAGAACTTCAGATTGAAGGGGAGCATCCAAAATCCGAGCCTTAACATGCTCTGACAAATTTTGATCCTTAAGGCAGGCATGTCTACGAATAACTGAACCAGTAGCAGCTACCCTGGAAGAAGCCTGAAGGGCATCAAAGCCACACTGCAAGGCATGTTTACCAACTTGATCTGAAGCATGAACCAAGTCCTGCAATTCCTTACACTCTATACCCTCAGATAAAGCATCTACCTTAGATTTTAATTGACTTAACAGAAAGTTCTGATACTTCAGCATGTGGAATTGGCAATTTAAAGCCCTCATAGCTAATGTAGAAGAGGTGTACACTTTTTTACCCCACCTATCCAACGCTCTAGAATCTTTATCCAAAGGAACTGGATTCTTAACCACAGAAGCCCTGACATCTTTAGGCCCTTGAATAATAGTTTCTGGGTCAGCTCTAGGGCTCTTATACAAATATTTATGTGCCTCTGGAACTCTGTAATACCTGTCTGGCTTGACAGGGGCAGGGGGTAAAGAATCAGGATTAAGGGAAGCTTCAGAAAAAACATCCTGAACAACATCTAAAACAGGGGGAATAGCCAAAGGTCTATGTTGTGGCAAAAACAAAAATTCCCTAAGCCTCTTACGAGAATCAGAAAAATCCTGACCTTCCCACTTGAAATGCTCCCTCATGGAATGCAAGGTTTCAGAAAAGGAAAAATCCTCTGGAGGTGAAGCAGAAGGACAGGAATCCTCTGCATCCGAATCAGAATAGGGAGGAAAATCCTGAATATCCTCAGCTGAGGACTCAGAGTAATCTGAGGAATGTTCCTTTCCCTCTAAATCTGTCTCCACCCTAGGCCTCTTCTCTGGAGGGGGCATAGAACCCCTGATCAAGGTAATCAAATCCTCTGCCATTTTCAACATATGCTTTTTGGGAAGAGAGCCCGAAGAACCAGGGCTGTGGCTCGTACCAGAAATACCAGGTCTAGCCTTAGCAGGGCCTTTAGAGACTGAAGTAGAAGGCCTAATAACCTTTTGTAAGGAAGGAACCACAGTAACTTGAGAAGCACCCTCGGCCTGACCTAACTCCTGAGAGGCCAACTCCTGCAAAAGTAAAGGTTCCCCCTGGGATTTAGCCGAGACTTCGGCTGGATCCACAGATTCAACCGTAGATTCCATAGAACTGGTGTCCGCAACGGACGACTCCTCCGGTTTAGACCTTAAGGATTTATCTTTTCGCTTTTTTGCGGTAGCGGGCGTCGGAGGATCCGACGGCATGTTGTAGTTACACTGCTAACCGAAAACAAGCCTAGCACAGTCTAATCTGCGTTTAATGGTGCGCTTATTAAATCTAGTGCAAAAGCGA
Source organism: Protopterus annectens (assembly GCF_019279795.1). Lineage (NCBI taxonomy): Eukaryota > Metazoa > Chordata > Ceratodontiformes > Protopteridae > Protopterus > Protopterus annectens. The sequence goes on from NC_056730.1 coordinate 811,039,818, forward strand.
CACCCGACTACGTCGTGTTCAGGCCCTAAGCAAGGAATACAGAGAGAATGATAGTCCCTATGAGGTATCTGTTTCCCACAAGAAATACAATTATTAACTTTTTCTGACATCCGGATTAACTGAGGCAAGAAAAGACAAAAATTTTCCCCAACGGGGTACTTAGCCCAACTGGTCTTCGGTCTGAAACTCGAAAACTGAAAATTTCAGAACGCCGGACGGCACTTGCAAACGCTGCTTCCGCTTCGGACCACGCGGCAAGAAAGACTGAGGATATGGCGTCGGTCATGCGCTTAAGTACTACTGCGTACTGACGTCAGCTCCGGGCGCCCATGACCGACGCCAGCCTAACTCTTTGGTATTCGGGCCGACCGAGGACAGCGGACTACCCCACAGGTTATGACTGCAGCAATGTGAGACGAAGAACATCTTAAGTTTATGGTTCTTGAACAGGTAACCCAGGATGCCAGAGGAGGTGACTGGGAAGCCCGCCTTGAATATAAAGAACTTTTATGGCAGCTTAGACTTAAATGCTGCAAAATCCCCTGGTCTCAATGAGGCCATTAATATATCCAGTGTACTAAAGCTGAGAAGGACTAGGCTATGATTTTCTTGTTACAATTAGTAAATGTCTTTTATCTTACACATTTGTGATTTTTTATGCACACATTTGTACATCATTTTTAAATGATTTTTAAATGATTTTTTAGTGTTTTCACTATTTGAACTTTTATCCTGCATTTTCATATGCATACTTTTCACTCACTGAGTTCAGTTACTAATTAACTGCCTTCTTAAGTGGATGTTTGTTGAATTAATTAAGTACCATGTGATCATATGCTTAAGTATTTAAACTTTTCAGTCACACTACAGGTATTTGCCTGGCGAAAGCGCTTGATTTATTGACCTGTTTGTTGTTCAATAAAGCTGCACTTTGTGCTTTTTGTTTCGGTTCTTCCTGTCGGTGGATTATCTTTTATCTTAGATGTCCCAAGGTGCTCGTGGTAGGGCTGCGGGTCATCATACTCTGGCAGACACGTCACAACTGGTACCACCAGGTGCATATTTCAGGCTGTCATGGGGGCGCAGGCATGTATGGAACTATACACCAGAGAGCTGCTCTCACATCTGCAAGCGACAACTTCCATGAACTGTCTGGTGCCCTCCGTGCTTATACCGAGCTCGTGGACAGATGGTTTAGTGAGATGATGGGCCTCATCAACTGTGGTTTGTCCATGCTTGAACATGTGGTGGGAGTGCGGCGACGGCCACGTGGACGTAGGCCAGCAACACCAACAGCTGGCAGTCAATGTGGACATGCTAGGACAACAAGGCACTCCTGTAGTGGCAGTACCAGCCCCAGAACTGCTGGGTGGTGCTGTCCACAACAGGCCATGAGCACGTGGACCTAGTTCCAGCGGACCCAGGTCATCATCAGGGGAGAGTAGCATATCAAGGCTTGTACCTGGACGTGCCCATGGAACCCCTGGCAGGCACAGTCCACTTGTCCGTGGCCGGAGGCAGTGAACTGCACACCCTGGCAGGTATAGTCTGCAGCTGTCCATAAACACCTGTATAGGGCAGCCACATGGCAGAACTGTATGCATGCATACCCACACACTATACAAACACACCTAGGGCAACCCCATACCTACACACAACACATGCAGTTCAACTCATTACACCCCTCACCCACACACATGGTGTCAAATGTATGGCCCACCCTCAGCCTCTGGCAAACCAACACACCCTGTGCCTATGATACCTGTGCCACATCCCTGTCATCCATAACATCGATGCAGGGACAGGCTAATATAGTTCTGATGCACACAGTGACTGTACTACAGTGTACCAAAGTACTACAGTGTAACATGTTGTCAGGAGTAATGTTTAATGCTTACATGTCAGGTAGTGTAGCTGTCCAGCAATGATGCATTATAGCTGTTCGTAACACTGGTTGACTGTGGTCTCCATAATGTTATCCATTTGTGTTGTAGGTGTACATGCGTCAGGAGAAAGGTCTGCAGTCATATTCCATAAGGGGTAAAGCACTGTGGTGACACTATGGTCGTGACATATCTGGGGTACTGTTGAACACATGTCACACGTTTGCAGAACAGTAATTGCCTGTGCCACATGGACAGGTGACCCACTGGGATGTGTATAATCTGCAACCTGATGTAGACCCATCCACATACATGCACACTCTTACTTGGCAACACTAGGACTAGACCCCTACCTAGGTAGGTAGTGCTACTGAAGTGTGTGGCTTTTACTGCCCACACCACGCAGTGTTTAGGGTGAGGTGTGTTCTAGGTTACATGCAGAACATCCTCAGACATGTACAGTATGCTAATGGGGGATGTAATGGTTGTATATGGACAATACATAGTGCGACACCATCATATACACATTAACAGACACATAACAAGCAGACACACATCCGAGAGACCTGGGCCTATCACTGCTAACTAACCTGACCTTGTGTCCAATGTGTTACAGGTAGGCTTCACACAGCACATCCGTAACTGGGCTGGATTGTGGTATCAGTTACCTGCATGGTTGATGGTGACAGTGGTCACCATAGGGACATATACCAGGTGTACCTCGGTGTAATGACAGTGTACACAGCACCCACATCCTCCAGTGGATATTGTACTCCCTAAAACCCATGATGACACTCTTGACATATCCACCATCACACATTGCCCATGACTGCGATACAACCCACTGTATATCTCAAAAGTGGTACTACAGGGATATGCATCTAATGCACATGCCACAGGCACAGTAGGGTGTCGCATTGTCATGCCTCACCTATGGGCAGCAGCAACACTATTTGTACTACTGTGTGGCAATGGGTACTGTAATAGGAATATGTGGCCTCGGAATGCTGTACCCTAAAGATATACAGACATGCACACATACACACACCTGCCAGAACTCAATGGGTATCCCATGCCTAGCGACCCATTTGTACAACACTGTTGTGCTGGTACTGCAAGGCTTGTGTAGCCGGTAGGGAGAGGAGCATAACAAGATACATGTAATGCCCCATACAGCAGCAGCCACAACTGACTACGGCAATGGGTGTTGCTGTGGTTGTGAAGGCCCTCATTGAATTCCCAAGTACAGGTGTACTAACACACAGACACTGCTATCCTCAGTAATGAATATGTACACGTCAGTACTGGGGTGCATCGCTGCAGGTGGTCATAGCTGTGTACCTAGCTATTGTCCATGGAGAGATGGGTTGTGTAGGGGGTGTGTGTACAGTGGTATCCTGCCACTAAACCTGTCATGTGCCAGCAGGCAATCTATCGACAGACACCACTGTGGTGACCCTCAGGGTGAGAGTGACATGCATCAGTCAATCCTCTGGGTGCCTCCTGCACATAGCCACTGAGGTGATCCAGTTGACATGTATGCAACATGTACTGCAACACATGGTTGGTGTCTGTGATGGAGACCTGTACACAAGCATGCTCTGTTGACTGTGGTAGTGTAGTGGAGGTACCTGTGGCATCTGGTGCATACAGGGTGTTATCTCCTATATGTGCCAGTTCTTACACAGCTGGGCAGGCATGTCAGTGTCAAAAAAGCATAGGTTGCCTGTACATATCCCAGCTGGATACCTGCCATCTGCACATCTGTACAGGGACCGAAAGTCATCAGCTTGGCAAGTAGCTATGCAGTAGGATCAATGTGTCGACAGATAGATGTTTGACAACAATATGTATGCCATAACTACATGTTGGAAGCCCTCACTGACATGTGCTGTACAGACGGTAGTCTACAGTTACATTCCACATGTCGGATCATTATCCAGTAGGGGATATATACTGTGACACAGCTCACACACCAGGAACACAACAGGGAGGCCTCAGAATCCAGCTATGTCTGCAGGTGTGCTTGTTGTCAGTACTATATTTAGCACTGACTCTTTCCTGGAAAAGCACTGTCAACAGTAGTACCGCCATGATACACTACATGCCAGTGTGACAGCACATACCCTGGGTTACTACCCCTGTAACACATTCACACAGATGACAGTGCTGCACAGGCCTCATATACTTCTGTGTCCCAGACATGACACTCACACCACTTGCTACTGTAATGACAGCACATAGGCGCATGTATTGTACATGGCATTACATACACTTATTACAGATGTAATTACCCTGCTAGGTTATCGGACTACATGGTGAGAACTGGTTACCAGGGCTAAGCCATGCTTAGCAGGTATCAACATTGCTTCAATAGAACAGCTAAGCTGATTTGCGCACTGGTAAGCGAAGCCTACATGGTGCAAGCGCCCATACATTTACCAATAGCTTACCACCGCTTAGCTTTGCCCAAACCCATGCAAACGCACTTAAAGCTGCTCAAAACTGCCTTAACCACTCTATCGGACAGCCCTTGTCCTGCCCAGCAACAAAATAAACAGCCCTTCCAGATCTTGAACCCAGGACTGTACACTACAGTGACAGCAGTTGACCACTATGCCATGCCCACTGTGAAGACTTGTGTTTTTCCAATATATCTGTCAATACACATTGATTAGTATTGAACAATTGCCTTTACTTCCACAATTATGTACTACTTGCTATTGATATTACTGTTGCATCACATATGCTGTTATATCATAATGTACACACATCAGATACATATGGTGAGATACATCTGGGAAGGTATACACAACTGTGATGTTTACACAAGACAGGAATATGGATATATACATATGATATATGTCTACATGTACATACACATGTATATTCATACATATGTCTGTCTACACATCTGTATAGTGCATCATATATATGGCCATGTGTAGATCTCTTTGTATATACATACATGTATATATAGATATATATGTATGCACATCCTATGTGTACAGATATATCTATTTATGTAGATATATATGTAAATATCTATAACTATATGTGCATATATATCTATTCAGATATACCTATTACTGTCGATATATATGTAGATATCCACAAATATATGTGCATATGTATCTATATCTACATATGTGTAGGCATATATTGCTGTGTATATGTATATATGCGAGTGTTTATATATACATACACACACACACATACATATATATATATATATATATATATATATATATATATAACATATATATGTGTGTGTGTGTGTGTGTGTGTTTATATCTTTGTAGATATATGGATAAATATATCTACATATATGTTCACCATATGTCCAGAACATAGAGTGGAGTCCTACCTCAGCCCCAATATCCCCAACCTCTTAGTGCAAGTGGATGTCATGTATGTACTGCAGGTATATATGTAGACTTTGTTACTGTAATAGGGGCTGTCTTAACAGACATGTTGTGTATGGGAGGTAACATCCGCTTTTAACATGTGCGCCAATGGCTACTGACAGACATCCTAAGCACATCGTAGTACAGTACCACTGCTAGCACAGTAATAATCCTGTGGACTACAGCAGAGATGTGACCAATATATGTGGACAGTCTGGAACTCTGTGGTCAGTCCAGTGGTGTACACATACCTCCTTCATGTGAGACATGTGGACCCTGCCTCCCAATGTGGATGTTAATAGCCATGTACATGGGTATATCACGTAAATACTGGACTACATATGCCCACACAGTTTATGCATGCACACACGCCAGTCTGTCCTGACCCATAATACCTGGTGGTGCAGGGGTCACATGGCCAAATACTACCCAGTAGTTAGCGACATACATCTGTACAGATTCCCACTGCTTTGTCAGAAATACACAACCAGTTATGGTGGCCTGGTAGCAGTATGTCTTGCAAATAACTGGACATATCAGCACATTGGGTAATTACACTAGGCTGCTAGGCATGTCACAAAGCACTGGGCAAACTACAGGCAGACTGCCACAACACTGGACTACATTTTGTATGGGGGAATACACATGTACCTGTGGTTATAGCAGGCTTTACACGTATGTCGCAGCACAGAGTAACAGACACCTGTGTGAAAGTGCATACCCATAACCAATGTAAACACAGCCACAGATATTACACACGCTTATTATGACACTATATGGACTGTCTGATAAACACCATCCTCATATGTGCCACTCGCATACTGACCCTACATACACTGGGTCATGGCACTGTGTGGTCTGATGGCTGTCTGTGGTATGGGACACGTGTGTGTCTGGCCCTACAGACATGTGAGCCAATAGGGTGCCATACACTGGAGCAGCATGTAACATCAGATAGAACAGAACCGACAACAATGGCATCTAACACAGTCTGTGCACAGCCCAAGGTACGTATGTGCAATACACATACTGTCGACAATCACCCTAGGTACACAGACCCCAGTACTGTACACACAACCACAGAATGGCCAAGCTATGTCCTCAGAAACGATGCCTACTATACATAACATGTCTAGCAGTCTGATATCTGACTGGCTTGTTATCCTATTGACATGTATGATGTCAATAAATAATGGTGTACAGGACATATGCACCTTTTACTGCAGCACATGTGTACAAAGGTTGACATGCCCCAATATTGGTGTGTTGCTGTGAGAACCTCATACATTTACTGTCGTACCAGGGTTTGTTGTGACATATGTCACATGAGGGATATGAAGTCAGTAACTCTCATGGCTGTCACCATGTACTAACTGCAATCCTCACACTATGCTTCTGCAGTTCTCAGTTAGGTGTTCTGTGAGTAACACAAGAAACAAAAGGCTCCACACACTGCCCAGTCTGCAGAGGACCCTATAGGTGGGGGATTCCTCAGAAACATAGCACTGTCATGACAGGTATTAAAAACATGTAGACCAGCCATATCCACACACACCGTGTTAAACCGACATTACTCCAAATGCAGAATAGCTAACACTTACATTCTGTAGTCATGTCAGGCACATCCCCCTCCTATGTGTTGGCCTGTTTCCACAGTGTATGTTGGAGGTAAATCCTAAATCCATCTGTGATGCTGTTTGCCAAACACCAGACCTAGGTCCTGCTCACAGTGAATGAGAAGGCCCAACACCAACATGATGTTCCTACATCCCCCTCCTATGTGTTGGCCTGTTTCCACAGTGTATGTTGGAGGTAAATCCTAAATCCATCTGTGATGCTGTTTGCCAAACACCAGACCTAGGTCCTGCTCACAGTGAATGAGAAGGCCCAACACCAACATGATGTTCCTAAATATTGGAGTGCGTTTCCATGCAATTGGCTATGTGAATGTTACCACAACTGTTCCCATGCAATCAGCTAGAGGAGGGCTGCAATTCATGCAGAGGCCATCAGCTGATCATGAGCATCACATACAAAACACAAGCTGCTGCCGAAGCAAAAGTGTACTTCTCCACATCCACCAGAGAGGGAGTGAGACAGAGACAAAGTAAGTTGGGGGGGGGGGGGAGTAAAACCTAAGCATGTTTGTGTCACACACCTAGCAGTACAGGGTTTCAAACCCCTAACTATGTACTGCTAAAACATGTCTATGCAGTTAATGCATGCGCCACAAAGCTTACATGTTGAGAAGCTGTCCAAACATATATGTGATGGTGAGTGACATCTGCAATGGTAGGTGTAGTGCACGTGCCTGTCCACATTAACAGGTGTCAGCATCAACACAGCCACACTCTCAGGGACTCGCACACACTGACACACTTGGCAGGGTCAGGAATGCACTTCCTAACTAGTTTGCCACAATACAGTAATGTGCATGTATCACATGCACCACAGGGGCTATCCGGAGGTTATATGGGCAAAGGGTATGTGAAAGTATCTGACATCAGACAGCATGCTTCAGTATGCCAGTGGGGGTTGTAGTGAGTGTGAATGTGGTCGAAAGCATCATACACCACAAACACGGACACAGGGTGCCAGTACTGACATGCATGTGTGCACTGCTTCAAGGATGCGTAGTGGCTGACTGTGCCAGAAGTCTATACAAGGCTATGTGAAACGTATAGCTTGGCATCAGGCTACATGACAATGGTCTGCAGTGTGGCTCAGGGGTGTAGTGTCTGGACAGGCCCACACAAGTGGGTACTGTATTCACCATCCAGTCATCTGGGTAACTACTGTGTGTGGCCATTGCTGTGCAATGCTTGCCATGCATGTGTTCTTTAGTCCATGACATTGACACTTCTGGGATGTGGACACATCCCACATGCATGTACAGTGACATGTGGAACTGTACCTGGGGTGTCTGGCCCATGTTGTGTACACAGATTGTTATCATCAGATGTGCCAGTCCTGGCCTCATGTGGCAGGAACTGGTAATGTACAGCAGGTTGACCCTGCATTTACATTGGCAACATGATACAGGTATTCCCTGGTGTCAGAGGCATCTGTCTATACAGGGCATGTGTTTAAGGCATGGTATGTCCTTTGTGGGTCACATCTGATAGCACCACAGGTGTTGCAGCTGTCCAGTGGAGAACATAGTGAAGACGCACTGTCTGCATGTACGTGCCTACTGTACTGATGGACAGGGTGCATGCCCTCTGTAGTCCACTGCAATCACACCATGGTTACTATCTGTGGGCAATATGCAGGATACTACCAACATAGCGGTTGTTGCCTAGGCAAGTGAGACATGGGTTGAGAGTGTTCTCTGGGTAATACAAGGGTTGCTAACTTTGTTCACCAGGCCTTGATGTCACATGTAGGGGAATGGATTGGCACCCCAGTCTCTTGGCTATTTCACATCCGTTACTCTTGTAAGGTGGACATTGTGACATATAATAGGGCCACCATATAAGAAATTTGCAAAACCCACTCCACAAGGAGTCCAGTTGTTACACACTCATAGCCACATTCACAGAGGATACAGATTACAAACACACACACACACACACACACACACACACACACACACACACACACACACACACACACACACACACACACACACACACTTGACATGTCTGGGATTAGAACTCTTACCTAACTTCTTTATTACACTACAGCATTTTGCAGTTATACGACACGCCACAGAGATTACTGGAGTACTCCTTCCCCAAAGGTGCATTTCAAACTGAATTCTGACATCAGCAGCCTTGCCAAAGTAGGCCATTTGTAATGTAGTGAGTGTGACTAGCCTAAAAAGCATTGCTCCCTACACAAAGAAATGCACACACACAAACACATCCACACTTGCCATGTGTGGGAATAGAACCCCAACCAAAGTACTATATCACACTACAGCATTAAGCTGTTATAGGACGCACCATGGAGAGTACTGGGCTACTCCTTTTTCCGAAGGTGTATTTCAAACTGAATGACATCAGCAGGCTTGTCAAAGTAGGGCTATGGGGAGGGCAGTGTGTGTGCACTGGCCATAACCCATTCATCTAGAGGTGAACACACCACACTCGGGCACACACAGGTTTATATTCCGCAGGTACATGCATACAAATGCTAGATGACTACTGCCTTGTAGTAATGTTGCACAGCTAGCAGTCATGTTGCACAGCTAGCACTTGCACCACAGAGTCTTTAATGCTGAGGGATACCAGTGGCTAATTTCCACAGTGAGTGACACTTACACATCATTTGGTTGTAGCCATTTGGCTGTGTGCTGCGTGGGACAGGCCTCATGATGGAAGGTTCTTTGTCACCGTCACTCTCTTTCGCATATCTATGTATGTGTATATTTGGCATACTATAGTGTGCAGTCCTTGGATATAAGTGTGCATTCCTATCCAATGTGTGTGCAAAGCATGAATGGTGCATACTGAGGAGTGTATACACTAACATCTACAACTGTCAAACATGTATGGTCCACTGTTGTTGGCAGACATGGGCTTCATTTGTTCAAGTGTGTGAGCATGCCCAGTATGCCCTTCTGTATTGCATGTGTGTATCCTTTCCAGGTAGTTTGTACTCCAGTGCATATCTCGGTGTTCTATACCTACAGCTAGCAAACTGTTTCTGCAGGATATCTGTAGATCAGACGGCAATATAGGGTCAAACTGTGCAAGGGATAGTGTGTGCTGTAGGTGATTGCGTGCTTCTACATGGCACTGGTGTTAGCAGAGATATTCAGACATGTGTACTGTTATACACTGTGATGCTTTATGTCCTCAAGTACTGTCAGGTGGACATTTTTGCTCACAGTGATGTCCTGGGGAACACATGGTGAATACAGCTGTGTCCAGTATTGTGGTCAAAGGCCTACATAGTCATGTCAAGTTATGCCATTCTGGAGGGGGTGCTGCAGACACTTGCTGCTGGGTCTGTGTATCCAGTTCAGCACCTTGGTACAGTGATGGCAGAGGATCCCATACTTGTAAATCCACTGACGTGACAGTATGGCCTTATCTTGCTGTGGCAATACCTCACAGCTGTGCAGATTCACACAGGTTACACAGAGGCAGGGGTCATAAGTCAGGACATTACCCCCTATTGTGGTGTACGGGCAGGTTTACAGCCACCCATTTTTGTGTTTGAAGCCAAGGATAGTAGGTGCACACGGCTGTGTGTTGGACTTTGCACATTCCATACTGCCCATGTTCCCACCCCGCCTCTATTATTATATCCTCTTCCATACATTCTCTGATACTTTCCCTATAGTTATCACCTCATCACAGCTGTGTTTGGTGTTGGTCCACAGTTCATGCAATGGGACATGGTGGACATGTTACTGTGGTTTGTCCACATGACCTTGCATATAGCTTATGTGGAGTGTGTTATGTTGCTACTTGGGTGTCCATGACATAACATACACTGGCTGTACGGATGAGACGCAGGCCTTTGGCAGACGCCTGTAGGCCATTTGGTGGTGATGCAGGCCAGCTGTAGCAGGCCGCTGCATTCTGTCAGTCCTACAGTCCCAGATTACCATTCAGTATATTCCCCTGGGGTGACAGCATAGGTGTGCTAGGTGTTCATGCCAATACTTTCCATCAGTATTGATCAGGTGGTGTGGATGCTGGCAGGGTGTTGCTTACAGCTAGGGCCACACCTGCATGGGACACCGGCACTGCATGCTGCATTCTTTTGTTATTGCCATACACAGGTGGAGGTCATACTGTACCCAATCCCAACAGCAGGGATACGACCGGAGAGGTACCTCTGGGTGGTGTTTGGGTAAGCTGGGTGCATGTGTGCTATGGACACTACTTGCATCTGACTCACAGATATACATGGGGCATTCCAGTTATGCTGGCTTGTGCAGGGACATCAGACATTTCCCAATACATCAGTCCTATCACCTTTGTGATCTGGAAGTGTTCAGCCAGACAACATCGGTATTCCCTACTACAAGCCCAGATAATGTGAGGCATACCTGTATGTACAATTCCAAGGGTGTGTCCATTTCACAGTTACATATTATATACTGCATGTCTGGGGTACTTTTCCCTGTGTACTGCTTGTATATCTAGCACAACAGTCATGCCATGTCCATCTTTCAGATGGTGACACATATTACCACCATACATTTACAATGGCTTACTGCTAGCATGGGTTATACTGGGGAGCATTGTCTTTGGCATTGCAGTTGTGAGGACTTGGCCTGTCATCGGCAGTAGTGGGCAATGGCCACCAGGCCAAACCTCAACATGCATACATACTGACCACTCACACAATATGAAACACACACCAACCTAACACACGCATACCTGCATATTGTACAAATACTACAATCTATCCTGCTACCTTGGCCACCTCAGGTCATATGTGCTTTACTGGTATTATACCTACACATACATGTTTCTACATGTCTACCTCACATTGGAGGGGGGCACACCTGACGGTTACTACATTTCTACTTAGGATTGGGGGGGTTCCACCTGACTGTTTCTACACAGGTTTTTTTTTGGGGGGGGGGGCACACCTGACACTTGTACACATTCGCTATGACTATATTGGTATGCCAGGTACTCCACTTCATTTTGTATTCTAACCTATCATGCTGACTAAGGCATATCAGTGTACTACAGCTCTTAGGTTGACTGAACTACATATCAGTTTCTGACTTCCTACCCTTCAGAACCAACATCCCACTGCCTGATAGGCTGTAGTCTGTGTAAGCCTGGGAGGGGAAGAGGTTACCCATAGCCATCATTCAGAGGCCTTAGCACAGCCTTTGTTTGTGTTTGTCTACACCTGTCCTGCTGGCTGAGACTGTTGTTGGGTATGTGAACCTCCCTGACTGGCATGTGTGTGTCATATGGACACACATGGCCCAGCACATTTCCTGCAGTGGGTTTTGTCGCCATGTGTAGTACTGGCTACTATGGTGACACCAGTGTTTGTTACAGATCTCATGGTGCCACTATAGGTGTCTACTATCTGCTGGCATCCCATTCAGCCACCCAATTCCCTTGCATGCTCACATCCATACCATAGATACAAGTAACAACGCATACTACTCCATTCAGCAATTGGTAATTGGACTGCCTTACCTTGTGGGTGTGCCAGTATTGAGGCTGTTACAGGAGGGCTGCCTATGTTTGATGCAGACAGTACACTCACTATACATGGTTGAGCACAGACAGTGTGCCATGTTTGGCATCCCTTTTACTGTATGTGCGAGTCAGAGAGCGTTGTCATTTCCTGGGTCTCCTACTGTGTCAGCGTATCTGCTATGCATTGCCTCTTTGCCAAGGTCAGGGCATACTGGGCATGCCTCCCCCTGCTTACTGGGGCAGGCTCAGGCTGTTCCTCCTCCGAGTCACTCTGTGCCTGTGCAGGCCTTGCCAATGGCGGGGGTGCTATGTGGCCCTGCTCCATGCTGTTCCTGCTGCAGCTGTTTCCGCAGGATCATAGTGTGCATCATGGCACATACGATGACAATTTGAGTACATGTAGCTGGGGAGTACTGCAAAGCTCCACCGGATGTGTCCAGGCATCGGAACCGTGACATGAGCATCCCAAACACACTTTCTATTACAACGATGGTCTATGCGTGTGCCTCATTATGGAGTTCTTGTTCGGGTGTGTGTGCATTTCTGATGGGCGTCATCAGCCATGGCTCCAGTGAGTAACCAGCATCCCCCACTAGGTGACCGTAAGGGATGTCCCCACTGGCAAATCTCTGGTACAGCTACGTCAGATGCCAGATGTGGGAATCGTGATAGCTTCCACAGCAGCCAGCACACGCATTCATTATTTATGCCCTGGGCATTGCACACGACCTGGCAGTTGGAGGGGAAGCCCTAGCGGTTCATGTGCACCGTACCCTGCTCACCAGGTGGTGCTTTGATGCGTATGTGCATGCTATAGCACTCACTACCTCAGGGTGTTCTGCTATTTGGTGGAAGAGATGCATATTGCTGGTCAACGCCTCATGGGTGGGAAATATATGTGCTCACCGGCATGTGCTGACATGGCATCCAGGAGTTGGTGGAGTACCCTGGATGCTGATGCCTGTGAGATCCCCATGATACCCCCAGTTGGCCTTTGGAAGGTAACTGTAGCTAGTATTCTTAGGCCTACACATACCTTGGTATACACTGGGATGGGTTCCCCTCGGTTAGTTGTGTGTGTGAGGTGTGGCCAGCACAGCTCAACAATTTGCTGTAGGAGGTCCCTGTCCACCTTATAGTGCTCCACTATCTCCAGCTCATGTAGCTCCTGGTAGGTTACCCTGGGTCTGTAGCCCCTGGTAGGTTACCCTGGGTCTGTACACACTTCCCCATCTCCTCACTGTGTGTTGGTCAACAGTATTCTCATCCTCACCACCCTCAGCCTCTTCCACATGTTGATGTATGATAGCTACTGCAGCTTCTATCATTTTGTTTTTGTTTGTTAAAATTCTCCTACTTGTATACACCGTATGTGGGAAAAAAACAGAGAGAAAGGTGTTTGCATAGTTTACAGTATTGTTCTGGGCTGGGCTCGCCTGCTGCCTGTGTAACTGGCGGAGTCTGATACATTTCACCTGCCAGCTATGCTAGTTCTCCTAGATCACCTTCCTACTGCTGTTTTCCCTTCCCATTGCCTTCTTGTTTAAGCCCGGGTGCGCACTGCACAAACACAGTGCTCATATGTGCACAGAGCTGCTATTTTCTGGTTTACTTTTTTTTTCCCCTTTAAAACCGTGTGTGCGGCGCACACACCCGCTTAGGCAATGTAAACAGTGCTAGGCAGCTTCAGAGATACCCCCTTGCTTTGCTCTGCTAAGCTAAGGGCAAACCCGAGCCACAGGGCTCCAATCCACTTACAGTATGCCTGACACACACCCCTGTGATGTCAGCTAACTCCTAGGCTTGCACAAAGCTATTCCTGCTCCTACACTGTTGGGTGCTGACTAGCATGCAGGGGAAATCTGGGATTCAGTATCATTCCCCTCATTTGCATAGGACTGCCAGCTGATGCATAGTTACAGGTCCCACACTGAGCCTCCCTCCTTAGTGACCACTATTCACTGGCCATGTTGTCCTCTACCTGCCATTGAGTATAATGACAAAATAGTGATTTTGGTTAGAATGCTTATTTTAGTTTTTTATTTTTAAGTTTTCGCCAGATCCCGCGCAACTGCCCTACGCTTAAACAGTTGAGATCGGCTAAAAAAAGGATTTTTTTTGTAACCGTTTTCCATGCCAATGGCCATTGACATGCGTTCTACACAATATCCACCCTCTATTTGGAGCTGTCATGGCTCCATTTTGTAGTTTGCAGAAATGTACTTTGTACTAACAGAGTACATTTCTGCAGATTACACTAGTCCTGCACGGCCAGCTTCCTGGATCGCAAATTCACCTCATTTGCATGGATTTCACCTGCAAATGGAGTAATCTGCATACAGGAGCGGAGTTAGTGCACATCCATACAGCTTATTCCTGGATCGCACGGTAGACATGTTGCCTGTTGGAGCTCCTGCACTAGTCCTGCACACCGCGCAGGGCTTGCTGAATCTGGGGGAATGTTTTTGGGAAGGCAAAGAAAGCGAATATCTCTCTAGAAGGAATATATTTGAAAAAATACATAGTGTACATATGGGTTAATAGATACAAGGAAGGCAGGTCAAGAAGGTGTAGACTTATTTCTCCAATATATTAGTTGGGCTAGACTAAACAGAAGAGAAGTTTCAGGAGAACATGAAGAATCTATTTTAGAAGAAAACACACCCAATAATATCAAATCATGCACCTCTGAAATTTACGGTGAAAGATAAGGAGAAGACTTGGTTGAAGAAGCACTAGTATTCCCAACTCACCTATTATAAAAGAAGCCACTTGTGGAATGGGTAGATACAGAACTGGAAGAAATATTGGAAAACCTGATATCTAGATAACAGTAACTAGCGCTGGTCTGGGATATTTGCGAAACAAGGGTTCTGGTAAAACAAAAGGACAGAGAAATATAAGCAGATTATCATTGTACATATCTTGAGGTTATAAGAACAATTAAAAAGATACAGGAGCAGAAAAGACAAAGAATAGGTACAGCCATGGAACGAACAGATAAGTATAAACAGTCTTGAACTAAGCCTATAAAGTTCAAATGAATATAAAATTAAAAGTCTTAAAGCATTTTTAAACCATTCCAAAACAGCTAAACTCTCAATACGAAGACTAAGTCAACAAAAATGGAGAAATTTACTACTAAAATTAGGAATCAGGGAAATAAAATAGAATGCAGGACACAGGAAAACTAGCAACAGATTGTTGTGGAATAAAGGAATATTACAGTGAAAGTAAATTCATTTTCTACTCTATTCTCATGCAATCATTAAAATGTACTCAATATTCCAAGTGCAGTCTGAAATGTAATGTCACAAGGTTTCCTCTGTGCTGTGACAGGTAAACAGCCTGCATATTTTTGTATTGTCCATGGTCAATCTGCAGCTGCTTGGTAGAGAAATGTCTTAACCAAGAAAGACTAACTTATTAACTAGTACAAAAATGAAGGACCACAAGGGGAGGTCAGGATAACCTGCTTCAGAAGGAAAAAAAATGTACTAGATTGAGTTTAGTACAAAAGTCCAACAAGTACAGATGAAGGATGGAGAGAAAGCTTTAGTACATGTTTTATAAAAACACCAGGACATTGACATGCTCATGTGCACGTGCATTCCATGTGCTTGGGACAAGTGAATCTAGAATTCTGATTGGTAGGTTAGATCTTATAGTGTGCGTTGTATAGATCTAATATTTTTAGACTATAACAAAACTACAGAACTTCATCCTGTAGTTCTGTGGAATCATATACTGAAGAATACTGATCCCTTTGAGAGACTTAATAAATATGAATTATACTGCCACACATTTTGACTGTTTGATCTGCAATTAATTTTTACCAAGACCAGACTTAAAGAAATGTAATGACTAATGGCAAAACATACACATGGGACAAAGATGTGGACAAGCTACCTCAAAAAAATTAAACTCATCTACTCTAGGGAATAATGACAAAGGAAACCATAATGGCTAAAATGCAAAAGGAGGAAATCTGGGAAGCCAGGAAAAAGTCAAAGTCAAAATACAGGTAAACACACCAGAAATATTTGGAAAAGAAAAAAGTATGGAAAGAACTATTTAACAAAGTGTAACGGGGGAAGAAAGATACCCTAAATCCTGGTGAAAGGCAGTACTGGTAGTTATACCTAAAGGGATTCAACAGACTCCTGATCATACAGACCCATCTCAAATTTTAAATCACAATTAAAAGATGCTCATTATAATCTTTAGTTAGTATTACTAAGACTAAACACAAATTTAGTAGAACCATACCAGTGAGTTTTTTGTGGATAGAAGACAATATATAATAACATGAATTGGACACTAATGACTCAAAAAGATACAACAAACAAAGAAAGATTAACGCTAAGCAGCAGAAAAAGCCTCTGACACACAACTGTGGATTTATGAAAAAATGGCTTTCCAATGGATTGAAACGGTTAAATGTTAAAGACCTGAAAAGGTTCCAGTGCAAACATAAAATGTGAGTGTGGGATATCAGAATCAGAGATTTCCAGAAGGACAATGCAGGGATAACAGATTTCAGCATTACTATTTGCTCTCTATCTGGAACCTTCTGCAAGAGATATATGGTCGCTTCATATAGGACATAAAGTGGGGAGTTATGCACAAAGTAGCCTTACCTGAAGATGATGCATCTGCACAAGACCACGGCATGAGCTAGGCGAATATTTTGATAAGCATGCCTTTAAAACAATTGTTGCATATAAAATAAATGAATCATCTGTTTCAGTGAAACAGTCCTATAGTTGGTCAATTTTAAAGTCATCAGGAAAAACAGATATATAAACGTTGTCAGAGCTCTATACACATTTCCTTTTTGAGTGCTTCAGCGGGGAATTTCCTGTATGATCTCTTCCTGGAAAGGGGCACCAAGCAAGGTTGCCCTCTTTCACCATCCCCTATCTATTTGAACCCTTAAACAAATTAACTTGTCAACACACCACATTTCTGGGGTGGCAGTTAAATGATCAAGAAACAAGAATTCTGCTACTTCTAGTTTACAGAGGACCCTGTGCATGATCTCCCTAATTCAATGCATTTTGGGTCAATCTGCTTCACGACTGCTGGATGACGCAGTGGTGCGTATTGTCGCCTCACAGCAAGAGGTTCTCCGGTTTGATTCCTGGCTGGGATGCCTTCTGTGCGGAGTCTACATGTCCTCACTGCATTCGTGTGGGTTTCCTCTGGGTGCTCCGGTTTCCTCCCATGTTACAAAGTCATGCATCTGGAGCATTTCCTCCCAGGGCCTCCGCTGAAAATTGGCTTCATTCCAAGTCGGACTTTCCTGGTTAACCAATGTTAAATAAATAAAACTTTCTGACCTCAGAGTAAAGAAAAATCAAAACTCTTTCCTGTTAATATGACAGAAGAGCAGCGAGATAATGACCCTTATAGGTGGCATCAAATAACCCTATGATACTTGGGGATTTGAATTCAACCAATACCAAACAGATTATTCAGAAAAAGGTCATCCCATAATGATTTAAGATTAAACTGAAAGTCCACATTTGGCAAAAACTGCACCATAGCTGGTGGAGGAGGATATCAGTAGTTAATGTGTTTTACCCTAGAATTTACAATATATTGAGACATATTCCTATACCAGCTACCTTCTCAGTGACTGATTAAAATAAAGAAACTAATAGCAGAGTTTGTATAGGACAGCAAGAAAAGGCTTGCTGAGAAAGCAGCTCTTTTTATCTGCCTAGCATCAGCTGGGGCGCAGGCTTAAAAGACCTGAGGAAAATAGAGTTTTTAACATACAAGCTTATACTTCACAGTTTTTCATATCTCCCACGAATATGCACCCTTACTGAGGCATGTCATGCAGAGTCTTTCGTTGGTACAGTAAATTCTTGCTGATTCAACTAAGGGGAAGAGTTACACTGAAAACTGCTTTAACAAATTCCCAAGCCTTAGGTTTTACCAACATAAAAATAATAGGAAAGCATCTTTGTTGGCTGGGCAAAGAGCAATTAGTACAACAGATAGACCAAGGAGACTAAACACTTTGTCATGAGTATTTAAAACAGAAATTATGGCTTACAAATATAGACAAAAATGGAAATCATGTGAATGACAGCATGCCTTAAATAAAACCTGTTTATGATTCACGATATTCCTATTTTCTTTGGGGAAGTTTATGGGGGTGGGGGATTTTCAATGGTACGAAACAAGTGTGATATGAAGGCTAAATTTTTGCTACCACTGTCTATTTAATTTCAGCTAGCAGTTGACAGCATGATATGGCAGTGCATTAGAAGGTTTGGGGGACAGAGCAATCCTATGAGCATTACACTAACAAGTTAGGATGTGGAAAAAGTTAAGAAACTTTCCCAGATTATCAATTCAACACATGCAATCCACAAAGCAAACTGGAACCGCTACAGGAAAACATAAGTAGGCTATTTCCGCAGAGGCCTACCTTTCCTTTGTTTGCACAGTAATCAGTTTGCCCTCCTTACCATGCAAACAACCAGTCAATTTGTCTGATAGGTTCATAAGTTCATACTAGGCTATCTGCCCTAGGGCATTTACAAGCCTAGCCAGAGTGTGTTTGGCTTTCGCCACCCATTTTAATGAATTTTGCTATGCCCTTTTTCGAGGTTAGTATACTGTGCCTCTGTCTAACAGTAACACAGAAGGGATACCCGGAGTAAATCTACGATCTCCCATCCACTCATCAAGATTCCTCTTGAAGAGAGTCAATGAGGAACTCTGCATAACCTGGACTGGGATTTTATTCCAGAGTGAAGGGAGCCTCTGGGTTATGAATCTGTCCCTCCAGCATGTCCTATTTATTTCAGTGCTGAGGTTCAAGTCTCTCAAGCGTGTAGCTCGATGGGATTTGGATTTTCTGAGGTGCAGCATATCCATTAATTCCGGGCTGGACATGGCTTTATACGTCAGGCACAGATTGCCTCTGAGCAGGTGGTATGCCACTGAGTAGAGCTGGAGTTTCTTTAACCGGGCAGCATATGGCATATGTTTGATCCCTTTGATCCTCTTGGTGAGGTACTTTTGGGGTCTTTCCAGTTGCTGCAGGTGTCTGGTAAGGTACATCCCAAAAGGGGCATTGTACTCAATTATGGGCCTGATGAGGGATGAGTAAAGAGGCACGATTACCTCCCCTGATCTAGATGCGAATCCCTTCATAATTAAGTGGGTTATATAAAATGGTTTTCTAACCACTTTGGCCACGTGGTTATCGAATGAGAGATTGCTATCAACTTGGGTCCCCAGGTCCCTAATTACTTCTTCCCTACTTAATGGATTATCATCTATGTGGTAATTTGTGGGCACTTTGTTTTTACTGAAGGGGATGACTATACACTTTTTGGCGTTTAGCTTGAGGCCATGGCTCTGGCACCAGTTGTCTGTTTCTATGAGGCTCTTTTGGAGGATGCTCGAGTCGGGTGGAGAGTCGATTATGGCACCCAGTTTGCAGTCATCTGCGAACTTGGTCAGCCACAGTCCTTCCGTGTTGGCCTGTACCTCCGAGAAATATATACCGAACAAGAGAGGTCCCAGGACTGAGCCTTGTGGGACACCACTTGTAACTGGTTTGGAGTCTGACATGGCTCCAGCAATTCTAACCATATGGGTTCTGTCCTTGAGCCAGTTTGCAACCCATCTAGTAACATAGGGGTTTATATTTAAGCTGGTGATCTTATCTATAATGCCCGAGTGGGGTATTGTATTGAAGGCTTTTGCGAGGTCCAGGTAGGCTGTGTGGACCACCTTCTCCTCGTCAATGGCCTTGGTGACTGTTTCAAAGAAATCAACCAGGTTTAAGAGGCAGATCTGCCCTTAAAGCCGAACTGGGTAGGATCCAGTGTCTGTAGGTCCCAAATATCTTTATTTATGAGGTCCATGATGATCCTTTCCATAGCTTTGCAGACCAAGCTAGTCAGGCTTATGGGGCGATAAGTTTCCAGGATCCGTTGAGGCACCACCTTTGTGGAGAGGGACCACTGTTGCTGTACGCCACTCTTTGGGTACATATCCTGTAGTAAGGCTGAGATTGAACAGTAGTTTTATGTTTGGGTTTAGTTCTTGGAGTTCATGTAGGACGCAGCCCGGGACACCGTCTGGTCCCATTGATGCTGTGTTTTTTGCTTTGGAGAGGACGGCTCTTATCTGAGCATCTGAGATGTCAGGGGGCAGCACTCTGCTGGGATAGATATTTGCCCTTTTGGTGGGGAAGGGGGGGGGGAGTTTGCGCTGAACCTGTCAGCTAGGATGTTGGCAATGTCTGTGGGTTCGGAGTATTTTTTGTCATTTTGGACTAATTCTGAGCATATCTGGGATTCCCACCCAGGTTCCTAACATAACTAAAGAAAGCCTTGTGATTATCCTTAGTGTCCTGTACAATTTCTCTCTCGAAGCTGGCCTTAGACAATTTTATGAGTGCCCGTAGTTTTTTGCTAATACTGATCAGAGATGCCTTCCCTTTTTGGGATTTTGCACTATCATGTAGTAGCTTCCTCCTTCTATTGTATAGTTTGTTTATGGCTGGGTCCACCAGACAGGACGCCTGCCTTTGGAGGATTGGGTCTTGGTTTTGTTTGGGATTGCATAATCCATGCATTCCTGAAGGTGTTCACAGAATGGGTTTATAAAGGCTTCTGCGGTCTGGGCCGTATTTTCCACAGGATTTGAAGGATTCCACCTCGGTTTTGAGGAGTGTGAAATTTGCTTTAGAGAAGTTTTTCACTGTGGTTTTCTGGGCAGGGGCTAGGGTCGAGATGTGAACATCTAGTGAGATTAGTTTATGGTCTGATCTTACCAGTGAGGGGATACACTTCTGGTCTGGAGCATAGAGTTCCCATGTTGGTGATGATCAGGTCCAGTATGTTTTCCCCTCTTGTGGGAGTGGTAACAAGTTGTTCCATAGCATTTGAGTTTATAAATTCTAGGAACCTCTGGGCTAGGGTTTTGGAGCTAGAGTAATGCTCCCAGTCTATGTTTGGGTAGTTGAAGTCGCCCAATATAATGGTGTTTGGCGAGACCATCATATTTTACAGTGTTCTCAGGAAGGCAAGTGGGTTTCCTGGGTTTGGGAGGGTGGTCTGTAGCAGGCTATAAACTGGAAGGCAGTTTTACCCACTGTTAGTTGCACATGGATAGTCTCTGATGCTTCGTGCTGTGCCACCAACCTGGAGGTATGGGTATCTTTGACGAATATTGATACTCCCCCTCCTTTTGTGGTTCGGTCCAAGTTTTGGGGCCGAAAAACATGGTATGAGGTATAACCTGGTAGTGCTGGGGTGCTTTCGGGAGCCTTGAACCAGGTTTCTGTTACTGCACAGATATCGATGTTCTCCATGCTAAGGAGAGTTTCGAGTGCTTGCATCTTGAGGTTTAGACTTCTGGCGTTGAGTAGCATTCCTCTTAGTTTCTTATCCCTTGTGATACCTATGGAGGTGGGTTCGTCTTTTGAGCCTTGCCTAAAAAAGGCACTATGGGGTGACAAGAGCCTTTGCCAATATCCGAAAGCCCAGGGGTGACAGGTGCAAGCAGTCCCTAGCGAAGCATATTGGCTTGTCTAGCATGTCATTCAAGGCTGACAGGCATTGGATCCCCTTTGAATGACACCAATACTTAAGCCAATTGTTGAAATTGATCATCTTGTCTTCATATTGTGGCATCATTCTTGGTGAGGGTAAGATGCTACTCAAGGTCAGGGTCATACCGGCCTGGGCTACATGCTCAGAGAGCTCCTCTATGTCTCTTTTCATGTAGTCCAGGGAGGTACGTCTCGGGTCATTCACACCAGCATGGACAATGACCGAGTCATATTTGTACTTGCCTTGGAGTGACCAGAGTGCTTGTGTTATGTGGCGGATCCTAGCGCCCGACAGGCAGCTCACCGTGACCTTCTCCTTGTTCAGCCTGGTGAGCGGGACGTCAGTGTGCCTGATGATAGAGTCACCTATTACAAGTGTATCAGGTGTGTTGTTTAGCCTTAAGGCCTGTGACTGTTCGGCACACTGGCTTTGTGAGCTATGTGTAACGTGCTTTGTTTTGGGGTAGCGGTTGCTTGGTTGTCTGCTTTGGAGGTCTCTGTTGCTTAGGCAGATTTTTATTTAGAGCCTCAGAGTATGTTTTTGTGTGTTTATGTGTTTGGTTTGTTGTCGTGGCAGGTCTATGTGAGACTGGAATTGTAGTGAGTGTGGTTTCCTTCTCCTCCTGACTGGTTACGCCAGTACTGAGTTGAGACAGCTTAGCCCCCAGTTTGGCTATATGGTTGCATCTCTCACATGTGTTGGAATTTGTTGGGAGGAGGAGAGGGTTGTCTGTGTAGGAGGCAGTTGTAACATTGCCTCAAGATTCCCAGATTCACCAGCTGGACCGGAGAGGAGATTGACAACTGATCTTTGGACATGCTAGAATAGTATTGGGAATTCCTTTATAATTGAAAAAAAAGGGCCAATGGGGAACAAGGTACTCAAGGGGAGTTTGTGAGGGTGTAGTGCTTTTAATTTTTTAGTGCTGACTTATAGAATTGCTTTAGTGAGCAAGTGCCAGGCTTTAGAGTAGGAATAGGGTGTTTATTATGAGAACTAGATCAGTTCTAAGGGAAAAAGTGAAGAGCAGACTTTGTGGAACCGAGAATGGTTTAAACTCAATTAAGCGGCGTTGCCCGAAGCTGTGCTATGCGCAAAATCGCGCAAAGCTGCCCTAAAGTGGGTTTTATACAGGGGGACTTGAAAGAGCTAGAAATTGGCCCAAAACGGCCAATAGACTACCAGATTCTTGTGCTGGGAACACTCCTCCAGGGATAGATAGGCTGCTCTAAGCTCCCCACTGCCACTGGTGAACAAAGAAGCCTCCCTTTATCAAAGAAAGGAAATGGGCAACACAGGAACTTTCCAAAAGTCCAGAATACAGCAAAGACTGTATTTGGACTACTCTAGGTCAGGAAAGACAGGAAACAAGGATATATATATATTTTCTTTTTTTACAACAAACAGCAGGAAAATGCAATAAATATGTAACACAGGCTAGCGCACTTGAGTGTGTAGCCTCAACAGGTAAATGCAACAAACATGGCAAACTTTATAAGTGCAGGTGCAAAAACAACTTTAAACAGTTTAAAACAGTTCAAGAAGCAGAAATACTTGCAGTTTAGCTAGATCGGACAGTCGCTTGGGTAGTAGCAGCAAAAAAAAAAAAAAAAAAAACTTTTATCAGGTTAGCAGTCACTCTTTTAGCCTCTCTGCTGCTAGCACCACTCTGCAGGACCACGAGGAGCTTGGCTGAGTAGTAACAAGTGCAAAAACCGCGCCAAGCGGGTTTTATACAGGGGGACTTGGAAAGAGCTAGAAATTGGCATAAAACGGCCAATAGACTACCAGATTATTGTGCTGGGAACACTCCTCCAGGGATAGATAGGCTGCTCTAAGCTCCCCACTGCCAATGGTGAACAAAGAAGCCTCCCTTTATTTAGGAATGGTATTACAATTGTTTGTGGACATTAACATAAACAGGCTCCAGTCACCTTTGTACTGGGGTTTTAGAAAAATGCTGCTCTAAGCTCCCCACTGCCACTGGTGAACAAAGAAGCCTCCCTTTATTTAGGAATGGTATTACAATTGTTTGTGGACATTAACATAAACAGGCTCCAGTCACCTTTGTACTGGGGTTTCAGAAAAATGCTGGCATTTTGTATCATATGTTTAAGGGACATCTCCAAAATCATATCATGGCATAAAGGTACTCTTCGTCCACTGGCAGACTGTACCACTGCGCACTACTATGAGTTGCTGCTTTGCCATTAGGACTTGCAGATCTAACTGCTATCAAGAAGACAGTCTTCCAAGATAGAAACTGCAATGACACTGAAGTTGCTGGTCAAAAATATTCCAAGGTTAGTTGCTCCAGGACAAAGTTCAAATCACAAGGAGGAGGGTTTGTCATTCCAAGAGGCTGTAGACAAATTGCTCCCCTTAGGAACTGCTTCAGCAATAGCTTCAACACAATCTGTCAAACGTGAGGGTAGCAGGAGGTATATATAGCTGAAGCATGGATCTTTACACAGAACCAAGATGATCCTATGGTTTGACAAATGGGTGAGAATGAGGGGGACTTCCATTTTCAGCGGGTCCCTGTTCCTTCTTTTTGTACCAACAGGAAACTCTTTTCCATTTTGCCAAGTATGACTTTCCTTGTATTACTCTTCTTGGCCATT
The DNA here is from genome assembly GCF_019279795.1 of Protopterus annectens. Lineage (NCBI taxonomy): Eukaryota > Metazoa > Chordata > Ceratodontiformes > Protopteridae > Protopterus > Protopterus annectens. Next base: position 811,064,452 of record NC_056730.1, read on the forward strand.
TTTAGAACAGACATCAAATTTTCCAGGCTTTCAGCCTGACAACCTTCACATTTGGAAGTACCAGCACTCCAGCCCTCTACTATGGCAGGAAGAGCTCTTCTAAGCCATCTGCACTACCAGAGAGCCATTGCTTGCTGAGCCAAAATACAGCTGCAAGGATCACATCAGGCTGTTCCATAAATGGCTTCTTCACCAATGAAGGAATAAGGAGTATTGCGATGGAAAGCATACAAGAACCACTGTTATTAGAAGGAAAAGGCATCTACCTTCCAGGCCCTGTTGCAAGGGAACCTTGTGTACTAAAATGTGAGTTGATGGTTTGCAAGGGATTAAATTGATCTCATTTGTTTATTAACTGCTGGAAAGTTGTCCTGCTCAACCTCCGTTTGTGGTTCCCTACCACTGTTATGCATAGCCAAGCTGTTTTAGTGTGAGGGTAGATAAATGACCTGAGCTGTAGAATGGACTGAGCCACCAACCTGCAGACGCACGCAGGGAGTATGATTTTCAGCCTTTCTGCATATCCACATTGATTAGGACACTTTTCTACAGATTCTTGAAAGCTTTGAAGGCTAATAGGATTACCAACACCTCCTGGTTGATATGCAAGCCCAACTGCAAAGGGGATTACGGTCTTCAAACTTTATTGTGAGGGTGTCCCATGCAAAATCCAAGGCATTTGTCAGCAGAGATTATGCTTGCTCAAGTGAACAAAATTGCCCCATTTGTGTTTCTACACACCTTGCTGGCCCACTATTCAAGTTACCTCTAGGATCACGTGGCAAACACAAGGCCCGTGGGCCGTATCTGGCCCACCTGGCCATTTTATGTGGCCTGTGGTGAGAACAGCTGGCCGGAAGATGCGCTGTGTCTGTCATCCCTGTGTGCCTGAATGGTGCGTAACATTAGATTCTAATGTGGTGGCGAGGAGAGTGATCGTCAGATGGCTATGTCAGTGTCATTCCTGTGTGCCTGCACAGAGCACCACTACCCAACACTCAGTCTAGATGAACAGCAACATTAGAGGTTGTGGAGGGGTTGAGTGCTGACTTGAACAAGACCGCAGCAACCACGGAATCTTTTGCACATGTATTATGACTTATTGAACCATAAGAATGGTCAAAAGCTATATATCATAAAGCCTTCAAGAAGTTTCTAGCCATCACACAGCTCCTGTTGACCTATGAATCAACTTACTTCAAGGGACTTAAGTGTTGCCCCTAGAAAGGTGTTGCTCATGCCCAGAGCGAGATTTGACTTGGAAGTTGACAAAAGACCACAGACATTGGAGGTAGTCTGGGCAAATATGAAGCTGACCAGGATTTGGTGCTGCAATTGTACTGTGATACTGCTTTGCTTTATGACCTGGGTTCTAACTGAAGAGAGACGTTGGACCAGTTCACTTACCCAATTATTGTTAAATAAAGCCCTGGACACCTTTTAGTCTAAGGAAGGTTACCACTGGGGCCTGGAGCTTCAATAATAACCTGGCTACCCTAAATATACCAAGGAGGTGAAATGGTAATGCTGGGATACATTCCTGCATCTTTCTTTTTTAAGCATATTTATTAAAATTAGCATTTAAGTGGCAAACATACATTAACATAAAAGAAAACAAATCATATTAAACTCCCCTCCACATTTACATCTTTTCTTTCCTTTGCAGTCATTATCCAAAGAGTATTAAAATAACATCCTCCTGAGCATTATTTAGCATACATTCCACTTATGTTTATGTAATTTGCTCCTCTTTTCTACAGATCTCTCAAGTTCCTTCATCTCATTTACAATATAAAATATTGCAAATACAGTTGGTTTAGAGTTTGTTTTCCATTTTCGCCGCCAAAAGATCTTAATATATGTTGAAGCAATTCAGATCCTGTGCCCTAGCTCAAAAGAATCATTTCCTTAGTTGCATCCATTTGCTCACTCAATGTTTCTGACACACCACTGTGCAGGGAATTTTTAAAATCAGCCAGCTCACTGCACTCCCAAAACATGGGTTCAATCCCGAATCATATAATTTCCTGTTCTCCTTGTGAACTTGTATGTGCAAATAAACATCTTTTAGAGCCAGTCTAATCAGAAAGGGTCAATGGTGGAATATAATAAGCATTAACTGTAAGGTGAGCATTTTCAGTTTTGGTATATGTAGGAAGAGACTGAGAACAATTCCGGACCTCCTCATGGTCAGTGTGGGAAATGGAAATAGGTAACAGAAGAATCCTTATCCTTCTTCCTGCTATGGCACCTGTGCCCCCCTGGGTTGACAACTACTGAAACAGGGGCAAGGCCAAGTGCAGCTTATCACCTGTTATGGCATCCCCATGAAAGGAGGGATAGAGTCAAACAATCCTGTCCCCTTCACTTATGATAACACCCAGCTGCCTGACATCTATGCATATGTCACAACAAATTGGTTCAGGTTAGTCCTTCCACAAACTGAGTTGGCTGTGGGGGATGGTGAGATGAGTATCAAAACTACTCAGGGGAGTAGATGAAGCACTTCAAACATGCCTCACAATTTCTTCTTCTTTGTCTACAAATTTTACATCTCCCAGTTTCTTTGCCTTTGTCTACTGATCCCTGGGCTGGTGCTTGACTAAACAGCTATTCCTGGAAGGATAATTTTAACTGTACTGTAGATCCATAGGTTTAATTAAAAAAAAAAAAAAAAAAAAAAAAGCCATTTATACTGTCTACATGACCTTGCCTTTTTCAGCAGGATTTACTATAGCCTCCAAAATGTTTCTCAAAGCTTCTTTGTTTACAGTACAGTCAAGCATTCCCCTTTTAAGGTTCATGTGTTACCTCAGGACATCAGCCAGGTATAGTGTCCAAAAACTGAGTGGATAGCCGTTGACTTTGCCCAGTAGATGAACTATATATGTTTTTTTTATACTCTGGGTCAGATGAACAAGTTTTAGGATTTGGGACTTTACTGATTCATCTTGAATTTTCAAAGACAAGCCTTCTATTTGTGCTAGCATTCCTGACTGTTATTTAGTGCATATTTGTCAATTATCACCCTAAAGGTCAGAATGACTGAATTATAGTGTCCAAAAACTGAGCGGATAGCCGTTGACTTTGCCCAGTAGATGAACTATATATGTTTTTTTTATACTCTGGGTCAGATGAACAAGTTTTAGGATTTGGGACTTTACTGATTCATCTTGAATTTTCAAAGACAAGCCTTCTATTTGTGCTAGCATTCCTGACTGTTATTTAGTGCATATTTGTCAATTATCACCCTAAAGGTCAGAATGACTGAATTATAGTGTCCAAAAACTGAGCGGATAGCCGTTGACTTTGCCCAGTAGATGAACTATATATGTTTTTTTTATACTCTGGGTCAGATGAACAAGTTTTAGGATTTGGGACTTTACTGATTCATCTTGAATTTTCAAAGACAAGCCTTCTATTTGTGCTAGCATTCCTGACTGTTATTTAGTGCATATTTGTCAATTATCACCCTAAAGGTCAGAATGACTGAATTATTACCCCCCCCCCCCCCCCAGCTATCCAGGGCTCTACTTTCCCTATCATTTGGTAATATATTTGGGCCTGGTGGCAGGTCATCTCTATTATGTGTATCTAGGGAAATAATGCCATCTGTTATTGGGTTTTTGTAGATGTATTAGTGAGTCCACTACATGCTACAGAAAGGTGCCATTGGAACATAGCTGTACACAGACTGCTGTGAACACATCCTCAAGGTCACAAGAATGGACCTGTCTGGGCTTGGGTTCCTTTAGACCTAGGAAATAGAAATCTTGGGTTCCTTCAGGCCTAGGAAACAGAAATCTCTTTTGCTTTCAGACATTTCCTTTCTTTCCATTTGGGATACCTCCATACTTTCATGAGTATTTTAAATGGGGGAAACATCATCTTGTGGGAAACAGAATGAGATAAAGTCTTCTTCACCTGATCAGATCAGAGGAGGGCACCACCTGAGATGTATAAGCCAGGCTGTCTTCTTGCCTGAAGATGAAAGTACAGTTGTGTACACTTAGCATAAATGTAGATGTTAGAGTGTATTCACTGCTGCAGTCATTACATTTGGGTAATCTACTGGCAGGTTGCCTTGTCGGCCTGATTAACAAAGTCTTGGGTCCTGCGTCAGTTGTTATCCCGTCTTCCATGACGTCAGGTCGTCAGGGGTATAAAACATGCAGCTGACGCCATTACATCAGTTTTTCTTGCCCCAGATGTCAGGTGCCCCCCAAATGGGGAGCAAATAAAATAAAAAAAAAACCCACAAAAAATATATACCTCCAATCCTAAAAGCAAATACACCAAAAGGGCTTTTAAGCATAGTGAAAGAAAGCAGAGGTATAGCCAGACAAAAATAGGGGGCTGGAGGGAGGGTAACCAGGACTGCAACAGTGAATACACTTGAACATCTACATTTATGAAAAGTGTACACAACTGTACTATGTTCTTCATGTTTCACTGTTGCAGTCATTACATTTGGGTAGATTCCCAAAGTTATGGTTGGGTGGAGGGAATTATACAGCATTAGGACCAGCTATAAGGCCCTGCAGGACAGCAGTGGCAAAGCCAGCTCTGGATTTAGAGAAAAGTGGTAAATGGTAATGGGTTTTGTGAACGCATGAACTGAGCTCCAGGTAGCAGCTTCCAGAATGTCCCTGGTAGGAACACCTCTGAGAAAGGCTGCAGAATAGAAGCAGCCCCGGTGGAATGGGATCTGATCCCCTGGGGGATAGTTTTTCCATGGTGCATATAACAGAAACGAATACAATGGCTTATCCATTTGGAAATGGTTTGCTTTGAAATAGCCTTTCCCTTTGCCCTTGCAGGAAATGCCACCAGCAGTTCAGATTTTGAGATTTTGTCCTGTTTAAAGTAAAATCTAAGTTGTCTGTGTGCATTCAATGAATGCAGAATCCGCTCCCTCTTGTTCTGTGCATTGGGAAAGAAAGTTGGCAAATGAAAGGTCTGATTAGGAGCCACACTGGATACCACCTTAGGCATGAAGGATGGATTGGTCCTGACAGATACCCTGTCCGCATGAAAAATGATGAAAGGCTCCACTGCCATAAGGGCCTGTAATTCGGAAATCCTTCTAGCTGAAGTGACTGTTAAAAGGAAAGCCGTTTTCCAGGAGAGAAATTTTAAGTCTGCAGTAGCAGTTGGCTCGAAAGGAGGGACACTGAGCTTTTCCAATACAAAATTGAGGTCCCAGGCAGGGGTTGGAGCTCTCCTGGGTGGTCTTGTTTTTGGCCCCTCAGATACTGCTTTAGCAGAGGATGAGAGAAGAGGGGAGGTTCTGTGTTGTAATGAGCTGAAATGGCTGAGGCATGAATTTTTATGGAAGAAAAGGAAAGGCCCTTGTGAAGCATCTCAGTTAAGTATTGTAAAATCTGAGGAATGTTGGGCATTGCTGTGCTTATCCCTTGAGATTGATTCCAGCCGCAGAATCTTTCTTTTCCATTTGTCAGCATAAAATTTTCTAGTACTAGGCCTTCTCGCCTCCAAAATGACATCCATCACAGGTTTGCCAAAGGGATGCTAAAGGTGAATTTAGGTGATTAGCCACGCTGCAAGATTCCAAGTTTGGAGCTGCATGTGCAGAATTTGGTTGTTCTGCTGAGACAGTAAGTAAGGTGTCCGAGGCAGGTGCCACAGTAGAAGCTGTGACACATTGCGCAGGAGTGGGTACCAGTGTTGGCGAGGCCAATCAAAATCATTTTTGGTTTGTCCTATTTGACTTTTAGTAGAACTTTGGAGAGCAGAGGCAGCGGGGGAAAGGCACAGACTGATAGTTTTTTCCAGCTGAAGGATAGAGCATCCACGTTCCAGGCTTTTTTGTGATGAGTTCTTGTGCAAAGTTTGTCCAATTGATTGTGGGGTGAGGCAAAAAGATCTTTGTCCGGGCTCCCCCATTTGCATGTCAACATGTTGAAAATCTGTGGTTCCTGTTTCCATTCGTGTGGGTCCATGAGATTTCTGCTTAGTTCGTCTGCCAGAATATTCAGCTTTCCTGGCAGGAATTGAGCTTGTAGTTGTACTTGACAGGTCAAGGCCGTGTTTCACAATGCCATGGCTAGTCTGCAAAGGGGGGGTAGGAGTGTGTACCCCCTGATTGTTTATGTACCACATAACCATGGTGTTGTCTGTCTTTATTATTAAATGTCCTGGATGAAGGTAGTCCTTTAAGGCCGTCAGTGTATTCTGCATGGCTAGCATTTATTTTTGATTTGATATGAAGGTGCATTTGATTTGGGCTCCATTTGACCTGAATGCACTTCCCTTCCAGATGTGCCCCCCAAGCATAGTCTGATGCATCTGTAGTTAGGGTTTGGGTTGCAGGGGGTGGTGTGAATGACAGTCCTTTGTTTTGGTGGTAGGCCTCTGCCCACCATAGGAACTCTAGTTGCAGGCAAGGAATGATAGGAATCATTGTTTCCAGGCTGTGACAATGCTGACTCCATAGACTTTTTAAGTACCACTGAAGATTCCTCATATGCAGTCTTGCATATGGAATTAGAAGAATGCAGAAGGCCATGAACCCCAAGGCTTGCAGTATTTGCCTTGCAGAAAGCAGGGATTTGTGGCCACCTGTTTGAAGTAAGTCACCAAATGAATTTGCTTCTCTGGTGCAAGGAAAGCCATCTGGGTAGTTGTATTCAAGCTTACACCCAGGAATGTAATTTTTTGACACGGTACCACTTGTGATTTCTTTTCGTTTATAGTGTACCCTAGACAAGTTAGAACCCTTTTTACAAACACCAGATGGATTAGAAGAGTATCCTTGTTTTCTGCCTGAATTAGACAATCATCCAGGTATGGATATTTCTGAATATTTCTTTGCCTGCAAAATGCAATTACTGGAGCCAGGCACTTTGTAAAGACCCTGGGTGCAGTAGATAAGCCAAAGGGCAGTGCAGAGAACTGGTAATGCAAGTAGCCTGCTTTGAAGTGGAGGTATCTTCTGCAAGATTCCCCGATTGGGATATGCAGGTAAGCCTCTTTGGCATCTTTGCCTAGCATAGGAAGTAACCGGTGAAGAGTCAGCATCTTGAACTTTGGAATGTCCAGAAAGGTGTTTAGAGTACATAAGTCCAGAATTGGATGCCATAATTCATCTTTTCTGCGTACCAGGAAAAGTCTTGAATAGAAACCTTGTCCCTTTTCTTCTTGTGGTACTGGTTGAATATCCCCCATGGTCATGAGGGAAAGTACTTGTTTCCGGGCCTCTGCCCACTGATTTGGGGGCAGGTCTGGCCATTCATTTGGAATTGGCAACATGTGGAAATGAATCTGTATCCCTGGGATACTATATTTAAAACCCATTTGTACTGGGTTATAAGTTGCCAGTTTCTTGCATGAAGGGCCAGGTTTCCCCCCAAAGGGGCGGCTAAAAGGTAAGTGCTTGGTAAGTGTAAAGGGAAATCAATGAGACTGCTTACCATAGGGAGGTGTTTTGTTGTTTCCAGATTTGGAAGAGGAGGCACCCCATTGTTTTGTTCTGAAAGTCCCTTGTGACTGAAACCTGGAGCCTTTGAAATGTCTGGGTTTGACTTGTCTCTCGAAGGAACTGGAAAGGACCAGTTCTTAGTAGACCAGTGCCTACTAAATCCTGGAGGTTGTACTTGTAAGAAATCTTTCACAGTTTGCATAGATTTAGCTTGATCTTCCACCTTTTTCAAAACTTCTTCAGCCTTATTACCAAAAAGACGGTCCTGTTGTAAAGGAGCATCCAACAATTTTGCTTTAACATGATCAGGCAGATTTTTCTTTGAGCCAAGCATGCCTCCTTAGCACAGACCCAGTTACAGCAGCCCTGCAAGAGGCCTCCAAAGAATCAAAACCACATTGCAAAGTATGTTTTCCAACTTGTTCAGCTGAATGCAATAAATCCTGTAAATCTTTGTTTTCCGCACAGTCAGAAATTAACATCATTTTCTGTTTAAGCAGTCCCAAAATATGCTGTTGATATTTTAGCATATGAAATTGACAGTTTAAAGCCCCGATTGCCAAGGTTGAAGAAGTGTAAACCTTCTTATCCCATCTATCCAGCGCTCTGGAATCTCTATCAGAAGGGGTAGGATTTTTAGCAGTAGAAGCCTTAATGCCCTTGGGACCCTGAGAAATGGTTTCAGGATCTGCAACAGGATTTTTGAAAAGAAATTCGTGGGAGTCAGGAACCCTGTAGTATCGGTCTGGCTTACAAGGATACAGAGGCAGAGAATCAGGAGCCATACTAGATTCTGAAAAAAACATCAACAACAATGTCTAGAATAGCCAAAGGCCTATGCTGAGGAAGAAAAAAATCCCCAAGTCTCTTTTTAGATTCAGAGAAATCCTGACTTTCCCAGTGGAAATGTTCCCTTAAGGTATGTAAAGTTTCCACAAAAGAAAAATCCTCAGGGGGAAAAGCAGAAGGGATGGATTCTTCGGCATCAGAGTCCTCATAAGTAAAGTACACCAACCACAACGATATTTCCAGGTTCTACAGCACACGGACCACAAAAACACCGGCACAAATGATCTCCGATATCACCTTTATTAAATACAAATGCTGTTAAGCGCTTTCATCTAAAATCGATAGACTTCTTCAGAACAATTTAGTATCCCTCCATTCCTGTTTAAATATACATGTTAACCAATCATTTTAAATTTTAAATTACACATCAATAATCATTTAAAGTGCCAGTGTATTGTAAAATTGACATTGCCATCTAAAATTTTTTAAAAAATACATTATACTATTATTTCAATAAACAACATAATTTTCTATATAATAAATATTAATACCAGTTAATAAAAATTTTTTACATTTGATTCTATGCTCAATTCTTAAGTAGCTTAATTTTCTAAAAAAGGTTTGACTGATATGTGTTCATTAATGCCAGGGTAGGATGAAGCATTTAATTTGATCTGCCATCTGGCTTCATATTCACCTAATTTCTTTTTGTTGCTCCCACCCCTTGGATTCGCTTTTACTACTTCTAAAATCCCAAACAAGAACATACTACAACCATTATTCTCTGCTATGTGTCTCCACAAAGCATTGTTAACATCATTTCTCTTTATACTGTAATAATGGTCGTAAATTCTTTGTCTAAGGCACCTTTCGGTCTTGCCTACGTAGTAACTAGGGCATTTTGTGCATTTCGCCAAATAAACTACTTGTTTAGTTCTACAATTCCCCTTACTATACCTAATGGTCGTATGATTTATGTCTTGTAATACTGTGCTTACTTCTCTTGTAATATATTTGCACTGGTTACAAGATCCACACCTAATGGTCCCCCTCTTTTCCGTCTCATTATCATGAATTTCTTTTTTCCTCTCTAGTTCATTTTTCAAATTGAATCCATTCCTGGACACAAATTTGGGTAACTTTCCCACTATCCCCTCTATACGTGTGTCTGTCCTAATAATATTCCAATTCTTAGAAATTAAATTTTTTATCTCAGCACTCCAAGGGGTGTATTGTATAACACATGCTCTAGTGTAACCCTTTTTGTCGTCCGTCTCCTTATTTGTTATCTTATTCACTTCCTTGGGGGGACCTTTTCCAATCAGGGGTATGTATCTGCTACCCCATTCTCTTTTTACATACTCTGTCACATCTTTAACCAACCACCTAGGATAACCCCTCTGCCTAAACAGGTCACCTATGTAACCTATTTCTCTAATAAAATCTTTGTAGTCTGATGTCATCCTGGCGGCCCTTATACACTGCCCTTTAATAATGCTTCTTTTTTGACTCATGGGGTGGCAGCTGGTGTATTCTAAATAGCTATTACTAAAAGTTTCCTTCCTATAAATGCTTGACTTTATTTTCCCTTTTTCCACTGTAATTTTAGTATCCAAAAATGCCATAACTTTGGGATCTGTATTAAAAGTGAACTTTAACCACCTACTTCTAGTGTTAATATACTCCTTGAACTCATCCAATTCTTCTTTTGTTCCAGTCCATATCATAAAGACATCATCCAAAAACCTGTAATAGCTGGACATTTTTGTATACCATTTAGTACTCAAAATGAATTCCTTTTCCCAGTCATACAAGTACAGGTTTGCATATATGGGGGCACAAGCTGCCCCCATTGCCACTCCTGCTGTCTGCACAAAGTATTCCCCTTCGAATAGGATGAAATTATATTTTAAGGTTATTTCCATAAATTCCAGTATAAGCTGTCTCCTGTCCCTAGTCAAATAGTTGGCCTTTTCCAAGCAATTTTCCAACCTTCTCAGTCCATCCTCTAGAGGAATACTGGAAAAAAGGTCCACTACGTCTATTGTTACCAGTAAACATTGATTTTTTACCATGTCATCCTTCAGCCTCCCTAAAAAGTCCCAAGAGTCTATTATAATATGCTCTATGGAAGTGAATATAGGTTTTAACCATTTGTCAATTACTTTCCCAAATTTAAAAGTTTTAGACCTGTTACCCGATATTATGGGCCGAAAAGGAGGATTAATTAAATTCTTATGAATCTTAGGAATACCTATTATTGTGCCTATAATTGGATTTTCTTCTTTTAAATAATTATATAAATCTATGTCAATCCTCTCATCAATTAATAAATCTTCTAAATATACATTAATTTTATTATACCCTACATTTACTTCATTCTGTGAAGATGCACAATAATTGCCAGTATCCAGTAAAATTTTATTAATTTTATTCTTGTATTCCTCTAGGTCATAAATCACAACCCCACCACCTTTATCAGGTTTCATTATTCTTAGCTTTCTATTTTGTTGCATTTCTCTTAAAACTTCTAATTCCTTAGAATTCAAGTTGTATCTCACTTTATTCTTGTTAATTTTATTCGAATAACTGTATAAACCATCTATCACAGTTTTTTCAAACATAGCTAAGGTGGAATTAAGGGGGGGGGGTGTATACACTTTTTTTCTTAAATTCAGTGTGGGTCACATTCTTATTGTTCTTATTATCAAAAATCACAGCCAGGTTTAATTTTCTAATATACTTCTTAAAATCTATAATGACATCTTCCACTTTAAACTTCTTAACTGGAATATATTTCATTCCCCTACTAAGGAGGGTAAAGTGTTCTTCCTTTAATTGTAAGTCAGTATAATTGTGTATAAAAAATTGCTTGTAACCACTAGTAATGGTATTATATTTCACTATCTCTTCCTTTCCCCTCCGTCTTGTTGTTTGCTGAATTCCTCTATCTTTTTCCCTTGGTACACATTCCCTTTTTGGTATCTTTGACGTTGTTTCATATGGGATCCCTCCCATCTCATCTCTTCCTCTAAAAAATCATCTAGTCTACCATTTTTCCCATAATTCCTATAAGGGCCCCTGTAATTATTGCCTTTCCGATTCCCATCATAATTGTCCCGATGGTTCTTATATTTCTGTCCACCTGCCATATGCCATCTATAAGCCAGACCTTTGGTGTATTGCTCCAAGTCCCTCTCAAACTTTTTACATTTCCTTTCAAATACTTTATTCACATGATTCTGTACCCAATTATATTGAGAATTTACACAGTATTCAAATTCATCATAAAGCAGATCATTAGTGATTAAATCATTCAGAATTTCTAAGTCATTCATCAAAGTTTATACAGTTATTCGAATAAAATTAACAAGAATAAAGTGAGATACAACTTGAATTCTAAGGAATTAGAAGTTTTAAGAGAAATGCAACAAAATAGAAAGCTAAGAATAATGAAACCTGATAAAGGTGGTGGGGTTGTGATTTATGACCTAGAGGAATACAAGAATAAAATTAATAAAATTTTACTGGATACTGGCAATTATTGTGCATCTTCACGGAATGAAGTAAATGTAGGGTATAATAAAAATAATGTATATTTAGAAGATTTATTAATTGATGAGAGGATTGACATAGATTTATATAATTATTTAAAAGAAGAAAATCCAATTATAGGCACAATAATAGGTATTCCTAAGATTCATAAGAATTTAATTAATCCTCCTTTTTGGCCCATAATATCGGGTAACAGGTCTAAAACTTTTAAATTTGGGAAAGTAATTGACAAATGGTTAAAACCTATATTCACTTCCATAGAGCATATTATAATAGACTCTTGGGACTTTTTAGGGAGGCTGAAGGATGACATGGTAAAAAATCAATGTTTACTGGTAACAATAGACGTAGTGGACCTTTTTTCCAGTATTCCTCTAGAGGATGGACTGAGAAGGTTGGAAAATTGCTTGGAAAAGGCCAACTATTTGACTAGGGACAGGAGACAGCTTATACTGGAATTTATGGAAATAACCTTAAAATATAATTTCATCCTATTCGAAGGGGAATACTTTGTGCAGACAGCAGGAGTGGCAATGGGGGCAGCTTGTGCCCCCATATATGCAAACCTGTACTTATATGACTGGGAAAAGGAATTCATTTTGAGTACTAAATGGTATACAAAAATGTCCAGCTATTACAGGTTTTTGGATGATGTCTTTATGATATGGACTGGAACAAAAGAAGAATTGGATGAGTTCAAGGAGTATATTAACACTAGAAGTAGGTGGTTAAAGTTCACTTTTAATACAGATCCCAAAGTTATGGCATTTTTGGATACTAAAATTACAGTGGAAAAAGGGAAAATAAAGTCAAGCATTTATAGGAAGGAAACTTTTAGTAATAGCTATTTAGAATACACCAGCTGCCACCCCATGAGTCAAAAAAGAAGCATTATTAAAGGGCAGTGTATAAGGGCCGCCAGGATGACATCGGACTACAAAGATTTTATTAGAGAAATAGGTTACATAGGTGACATGTTTAGGCAGAGGGGTTATCCTAGGTGGTTGGTTAAAGATGTGACAGAGTATGTAAAAAGAGAATGGGGTAGCAGATACATACCCCTGATTGGAAAAGGTCCCCCCAAGGAAGTGAATAAGATAACAAATAAGGAGACGGACGACAAAAAGGGTTACACTAGAGCATGTGTTATACAATACACCCCTTGGAGTGCTGAGATAAAACATTTAATTTCTAAGAATTGGAATATTATTAGGACAGACACACGTATAGAGGGGATAGTGGGAAAGTTACCCAAATTTGTGTCCAGGAATGGATTCAATTTGAAAAATGAACTAGAGAGGAAAAAAGAAATTCATGATAATGAGACGGAAAAGAGGGGGACCATTAGGTGTGGATCTTATAACCAGTGCAAATATATTACAAGAGAAGTAAGCACAGTATTACAAGACATAAATCATACGACCATTAGGTATAGTAAGGGGAATTGTAGAACTAAACAAGTAGTTTATTTGGCGAAATGCACAAAATGCCCTAGTTACTACGTAGGCAAGACCGAAAGGTGCCTTAGACAAAGAATTTACGACCATTATTACAGTATAAAGAGAAATGATGTTAACAATGCTTTGTGGAGACACATAGCAGAGAATAATGGTTGTAGTATGTTCTTGTTTGGGATTTTAGAAGTAGTAAAAGCGAATCTAAGGGGTGGGAGCATCAAAAAGAAATTAGGTGAATATGAAGCCAGATGGCAGATCAAATTAAATGCTTCATCCTACCCTGGCATTAATGAACACATATCAGTCAAACCTTTTTTAGAAAATTAAGCTACTTAAGAATTGAGCATAGAATCAAATGTAAAAAAATTTTATTAACTGGAACTAATATTTATTATATAGAAAATTATGTTGTTTATTGAAATAATAGTATAATGTATTTTTTAAAAAAATTTAGATGGCAATGTCAATTTTACAATACACTGGCACTTTAAATGATTATTGATGTGTAATTTAAAATTTAAAATGATTGGTTAACATGTATATTTAAAGAGGAATGGAGGGATACTAAATTGTTCTGAAGAAGTCCATCGATTTTGGATGAAAGCGCTTAACAGCATTTGTATTTAATAAAGGTGATATCGGAGATCATTTGTGCCAGTGTTTTTGTGGTCCGTGTGCTGTAGAACCTGGAAATATCGTTGTGGTTGGTGTACTTTACTCTGTTGGCTGGTTCTACAATTCATGTTACAGTCCTCATAAGTAGGTATAGACAATTCCTGTTCATTAGAAGAGTCAGAAGAAATAGAATCCTGTTCAGAAGATTCATAATCAATGTCTTGCCTAGGCCTCTAAGAAGGGGGGGGGGGTTGGCTACCCCTGATCAGAGTAATTAAATCTTCAGCCATTTTGATCATTTGTTTTTTAGGCATAGGGGTCTGCACATGTGGCCCAGGCGTCTTTTTTATGCATAGGTCGAGATTTTGGCCTTAGTTTTGAAGATGGCATCGGTCTAATATACAAATCTGTAGGCCTGAAAACACCCTCAGAAGCCAAATGGTTTAAGTTTCACATTACTGTCTCCGGACCCATCCAAGGTAGAGAAATCCGCGGGTTCCATAATTGAAGCATCTCGCAGCATAACGGACTCAGAATGAGTCAAGTAGCGGGTATCAGGGGCTGCGACAGCGCCTCGCTGAGTACCGGCGAACTGGCGACTGGCTTAGGAGAAGCATCATCGGCAGTTTTGGACCTCAACGGTCTGTCTCTGTCTTTTTCCTTCGCTTTTTTAGGTATTCCGGTGGTCGGATTGCTAACCGACAACATTTCTGGATAATTAAAGCGTGAGTCAAAATATTTAGAAGCAAAAATGTACCGACGTTGTGACAGTGCGTTGACTAAATAAAGCACAAAACCGACAGCAAGGTACGCTGTGATCAGGGCCTAGGCAAGTAATACAGTACAAATGAAAATCCTTATGAGGTATTTGCTTCCCCACAAGTAATGCAATTATTAACTTTTACTGACATCGGTAAGGAGCAAGAAAAAGTTTCCCCAACGGGGTACTTAGCTTTTTAGTTGAAGACTTGGGATCTGAAACTCGAAAACGAAAATTTCAGGAGTCGGCCGACCGGCACTTGCAAACTGCTTCCGCTTTGGGCACCGCTCGGCAAGAAAGACTGATGTAATGGCATCGGCTGCATGTTTTATACTCCTGACGACCTGACGTCATGGAATAAGGAAAATCCAGAAAAAGAAGTGAATTCTGCTGAAGAACACACAGAACAAAAAACAAAGTAAATATTGGAAGAGCGTTGCACCACGAGTATTAGTATTTCATCTGAGTATTCAAAACTTGCTAAACAACCAAAATGGTGAAAAGACAGCTTAAAAACAACAGCTTCAATAACAGGCTTTTACCATGTTGAATCCACAATATATGAAATATAGAGCTTTGCTGTTGTAAAAGTCAAGTGGCATTGTAATTCCACAGCTTTAAAACATGTGGATGTCATAAAAACAGAAAAAAATGAACATAAAAAAAAGTGAAGAACCCTTCTGATGTAAACAATGGACAAGCGCTTTCAGCTTTTTCAAGCCTTCTTCATATCCAAGTAGGTAAGCTGGGTTCAGTGTTTAAAAGTTAGTATCATCCAATGAAACAACCTCAGTGAATGATGAATGTTAACCAACCAAGTTAGTCCATTGGTTCATTGTTCACAGCATTTTCAACAGTGCATCTCCTTATACAAAGAAGGTTTTATAGTTATTGTATAGACTACTTCAATTTACAATTTGGACTGTTGGGTCCTAATGGTGCATGCCTCTGTCCCAGCTACACACAAACCCATCAAATAAGAGTTCTCTTTCACTGCAATCCAATAAGACTAGAGTCAACAAAATGGTTTAAGTTTCACATTACTGTCTGCCAAAAAGTACAGTTTTGTACCTACCATAAATGTAGATGTTCGAGTGCTAATACTGCTGCTAATACAGATGGGTTCTCCTGCCGTCAGGCAGGTCCTCGGTCGGACGAATTCCAACGTCTAGGTCCGGCGTCGGTTGTTGTAGCTTCTTCCCTGACGTCAGTGCGACAGAGGTATAAAGGAACCAGCCGACACCATTTTCTTCAGTTTTTCTTGCCCCAGATGTCAGGTGCCCCCAGAAGGAAGGCAATACATAAATTTGTGTAATAATGCAGTGCAATATAATTAAAATACAGTAGTTGCAAGCAAATACATCATAAATGAATACCCCAATCAGGTTGTATGAGGATGTGTTAGCCTATAGGCCTGTCCCAAGAGGGGAAGGAGGGAGGGAAACCTGGACTGCAGCTGTATTAGCACTCTAACATCTACATTTATGGTAGGTACAAAACTGTACTATGTTCATCGCGCATACAGCTGCAGTCATAACAGATGGGTAGAATCCCAAAGCTAAGAAAGGGGTGGTAGGCACTAGGTGGAACTAGGAGGAGCCAAAATGCCCTGCAAGACTGCAGTGGCAAAGCCTGCTCTAGATTTGGAGTATAATGGTAGGTTGTAGTGCTTGGAGAAGGTATGCACAGAACTCCAAGTGGCTGCTTCCAAAATATCCTTGGTAGGAACCCCTCTGAGGAAGGCTGCAGAGGTGGCTGTGGCCCTGGTGGAATGAGTTCTAATGCCTGTAGGTACATTTTTGCCATGAAAGGAATAGCAAAAGCGTATGCAGTGGGCTATCCATTTTGAGATTGTCTGTTTGGAAATTGGCTTTCCTTGAGCTCCTACGCATAGGCCACAAAGAGCTGTTCTGATTTTCTGAAAGGCTTTGTTCTGTCCAAATAATAACGCAGTTGTCTGTGGATGTCCAAGGAATGTAATAATCTCTCCCCTTTGTTTTGAGGATTAGGATAAAAAGTAGGTAAATGTATGGCCTGATTTAAAGCTACCCTGGATACCACTTTAGGCATAAAGGACGGGTTGGTTCGTAAGGAAACTGTCCTGATGGAAGATGATAAAAGGCTGGACAGCCATGAGAGCCTGTAGTTCTGAAACTCTACGAGCGGAGGTGATAGCCAGAAGGAAAGCTGTTTTCCAGGACAAATATTGCAAATCTGATGAGGCAGCTGGCTCAAAGGGAGGCAAGGTCAGTTTTTCCAAAATGAAATTAAGATCCCAAGCAGGTATTGGTTGTTTCCTTGGCGGTCTTAAATTCTTAGCCCCTCTGAGGAACCGTCTTAAGAGAGGGTGAGAGAATAAAGGTGGATCAGTGTTGTATTCTGCAGAAATGGCTGAGGCATGGATTTTGATGGAGGAGAAAGAAAGTCCACTGCTTAGCAGTTCAGCCAAATATTATAGTATTTGAGGTAAATTCAGTTTCCCAGGATCCTGGCCCTTTTTCTCATTTCAGGCACAAAAACGTTTCCATTTTGCGGAGTAAGCTTTTCTAGTTGATGGCCTTCTGGCCTCCAAAATGACATCCTGCACCTCCTTGGAGAGTAGGGCCTATTGTGATGCTAAGGAATCTTCCATGCGGCTAGATTGAGTGTTTTTAGCTGGCTGTGAAGAGTTTTGAAGCTGTGCTGAGTCAGAAGAAGAGGCATTAGAGGCAGGGTCCATGGTGGCGAATGCGTCAGGCTCCTCAGGAGTGGGTACCAGTGTTGCCTTGGCCAGTCTGGAGCAATGAGAATCATCTTTGATCTGTCTGCTCTGGTTTTCAATAGAACTTTGGGCAGCAGAGGAAGAGGTGGGAAGGCATAAACTGTCATTGATGTCCAACTGAAAGAGAGAGCGTCAACTCTCCAGGCCTTTGGATGGAAGATCCTTGAGCAGAATTTTGTCAATTGATGATTTTTGTGGGAGGCAAAGAGATCTATGTCTGGCCTTCCCCATTCTTGGATTATTTCTGTAAAAACTTCTGGAT
Source organism: Protopterus annectens (assembly GCF_019279795.1). Lineage (NCBI taxonomy): Eukaryota > Metazoa > Chordata > Ceratodontiformes > Protopteridae > Protopterus > Protopterus annectens. The sequence continues at coordinate 811,082,092 of NC_056730.1, forward strand.
GCAATTTCCATTCGTGTGGATCTGTCATATTCCTGCTTAGGTTTTCTGCCAGCGTGTTTTCCTTGCCTGGCAAGTACTGTGCTTGTAGTTCCATTTGTAAGTCCATGGCCATGTTCCAAAGTGACATGGCCAGTCTGCATAGGGGGTAAGAATGTGTTCCTCCCTGTTTGTTTATGTACCACATAACTGTGGTGTTGCCCGTTCTTATCAATAGTTGACCTGGTTGTAGAAGGTCCTTGAAAGCTATAATAGCATTTATTACTGCTAGCATTTCTTTTTGATTGATGTGAAGGTGCTTTTCTTTTTGGGACCATTTGCCCTGATTGCACCGGTCATGTGCGGCCCCAGGCATAGTCCGAGGCGTCTGTTGTGATGACTTGATTTGCTTGAGGCTTGCTGAATGGAAGACCTGTGTTTGTTTGACATGCTTGAGCCCACCACAGAAATTCCTTTTGCAGGCATGGAATTAGTGGTATTATTGTTTCCAAACTGTGGCTGTGTTGAGACCATATGTTTTTCAGGTACCATTGTAGTTTCCTCATATGCAGCTTTGCACATGGGATTAGTAAGATGCAAGATGCCATGAATCCCAGAGCCTGCAGGATTTTCCTTGCAGTCAGCCTGGTGCAATTTGCTAGTGTTCTGAAGTATTGAATTAGTTTCCCCTGCTTCTCTGGTGTGAGGTAGGCCATCTGGGTGTTTGTGTCCAAATTGGCACCCAGGAAAATTATCTTCCAAGAGGGTTCATAGGTTCATAGGTTCATACTAGGCTATCTGCCCTAGGGCATTTATAAGCCTAGCCAGAGTGTGTGCGGCTTTCACCACCCCTTAGGATGAGAATACTATACCCATTAGTTTGCTGTGCCTCTGTCCAGCAGTGATACAGAGATGATTCCCGGGGTAAACCTATGATCTCCCATCCACTCGTCAAGATTTCTCTTGAACAGAGTCAGTGAGGGGCTCTGCCTCACATGGACTGGGATTCTGTTCCATAGTGTAGGGAGTCTCTGGGTGATGAATCTGTCCCTCCAGCACGTCCTATTTATATCCGTGTTGAGGTTTAAGTCTCTTGCTCTCGTGGCTCTGGTGGATTTGGATTTTTTGAGGTGGAGCATGTCCATTAATTCCAGGTTGGACATGGCCTTGTATGTCAGGCACAGATCACCTCTGAGCAGACGGTATGCGACTGAATAGAGCTGGAGTTTCTTCAGGGGGGCATCGTATGACATATGTTTGAGCCCCTTTATCCTTTTGGTGAGAAACTTTTGGGGTCTTTCCAACTGCTGCAGGTGTCTGGTAAGGTACATTCCGAATGGAGCGTTGTACTCAATCATTGGTCTGATAAGTGAAGAGTACAGGGGTACAATGACCTCTCCTGATCTGGATGTGAATCCCTTCATGATCAGGTGGGCAATGTAGAAGGTCTTCCTAACCACTTTGGCAATGTGAGTGTCAAAAGAGAGGTTACTGTCAACTTGGGTCTCCAGGTCCCTGATAACTTCTTCCGTGTTTAATGGATTACCACCTATGTGGTAATTAGGGGTTACCTTGTTTTTCCCAAAGGGTATGACTATACATTTTTTGGCATTTAGCTTAAGGCCATGGCTCTGGCACCAGTTATCCATTTCTATGAGACCTCTCTGGAGGATGTCGGTGTCTGATGGAGTGTCAATTATGGTGCCCAGTTTGCAGTCATCTGCAAATTTTGTCAGCCACAATCCCCCTATGTTTGCCTGCACTTCAGAAAAATAAATGCCGAACAAGAGGGGGCCCAGGACTGAGCCCTGTGGGACACCGCTCGTGACCGGCTTAGAGTCTGACATGGCACCAGCAACTCTAACCCTGTGTGTTCTGTCCTTGAGCCAGTTTGCAACCCATCTTGTGACATATGGGTTTACATCTAAGCTGGTGAGCTTTTCTATGATGCCCGAGTGAGGGCTTTTCTATGATGCCCGAGTGAGGTATTGTGTCGAACGCTTTTGCTAGGTCAAGGTAGGCTGTGTGAACTGCCTTACCCTCATCAATGGCCTTTGTGACTGTTTTGAAAAAGTCGACCAAGTTAGCCTAGATTTCTTTTTGTTGACTGTGTATCCCAGAGAGTTCAACAACATTATTACATAAGCCAGATGTTTCAGAAGAATGTGCTTGCTGTCCGCTTGGATCAGGCAGTCGTCCAAATAGGGGTATATTTGTATCCCTTGAAGTCTGCAGTAGGCAATTACTGATGCCAGGCATTTCGTGAATACTCTGGGCACAGTAGATAAGCCAAAGGGCAATGCAGAGAATTGATAATGGGTTGAACCTGCAAGAAACCTGAGGTACCTTCTGCAATTTTGTCTGATTGGGACATGCAGGTATGCCTCCTTGAGGTCCAGTGTTACCAGCCAAGACTCCTTGCCCAGCATGGGAAGAAGTTGCTGTAGAGTGAGCATCTTGAATTTTGGTATGAGTAGAAATGTGTTTAGGATGGATAGGTCCAAAATAGGTCTCCAATCTTTTCCCTTCCTTGGCACCAGAAATAGCCTGGAATAAAAACCTTGACCTTGTTAGATGTAGGTACCTCTTGAATAGCTTTCATGTTTATGAGATCTGTAATTTGCTTTTGTGCCTCTGCCCTTTGATTGTGTGGCAGGTTTGGCATGCCTCTCATTTTTGGAAGGGTGTGAAAATGGAATTTATAGCCTCTGTTTATAATGTAAAGGATCCATTTGTCCTTTGTGACAATATGCCAATTTTTTTGAAAATAATGCCAGCTTTCCTCCTAAGGGGGCTGCCATTTGAGACTTGGTTGGCATGCAAAGGGGAAAGTCATTGGGTTTGCTTTCTGAAAGATTGCGAGTTATCCTCACCACCTCTTTGTGTAGGAGCTTGCCATTGTCTGCCTCTATACGATCCTTGGGATTGTCCTCTGCCCCTCGGGTGCCTGTATCTGCCTCTTTGGGGTCTGTCCGTGGCAGGAAAGGACCAGTTTTTGGAAGGCCAATTTCTACTAAAACGTGGGGGTTGTACCTGTAGAAATTCTTTCACAGTTTGCATTGATTTAGCCTTTTCCTCCATTTTCCTTAACACCTCCTCAGCATTAGCACCAAATAGTACATCCTTTTGAAGAGGGGCGTCTAGTAATTTAGCTTTGACATGATCAGGCAAGGCTTGTTCCTTGAGCCAGGCATGCCTACGTATAACTGATCCTGTAACAGCAGCTCTACATGAGGCCTCTAGAGCATCAAAACCACATTGTAAGGTATGCTTACCCACTTGTTCTGCACTATGCATCAAATCCTGCAACTCCTTCAAGTCTGGTTGTTCAGGTTGTGACAATTCACTTTTCAATTATGATAACAAAAATTGTTGGTATTTTAGCATATGGAACTGACAGTTTAATGCCCTCATGGTTAAGGTGGCCGAGGTACATACCTTTTTTCCCCACCTTTCTAAGGATCTGGAGTCTCTCTCGGAAGGTAATGGATTTTTAGCAATGGAGGCCTTAACTCCCTTGGGGCCCCGTGAGATGGTTTCTGGGTCAGCAGCATGGCTTTTGTATAGAAATTGGTGCGAGTCAGGAACCCTGTAGTACCTGTCAGGCTTAACTGGAGCTGGAGGTAGAGAGTCCGGGTTAAGGCAAGCCTCTGAGTAAACATCATCTAGGATGTCCAAGACAGGAGGTATAGCCAGAGGCCTGTGCTGAGGCAGCAAGAGAAATTCCCTGAGCCTTTTCTTGGAATCTGAATAATCTTGGCCTTCCCAGTGGAAGTGCTCCCTTAAGGTATGCAAAGTTTACCCAAATGAGTAATCCTCTGGGGGGGAGACAGAAGGGCTGGACTCCTCCGCATCAGAATCTGGGGGGGAGACAGAAGGGCTGGACTCCTCCGCATCAGAGTCTTCAAAAGGGGAGTAAGAATGTTCCTGATCATCAGAATGCTCTGAAATAATGGAGCCCTGGTCAGAGGAGGGGGAATCTTCCTCCACTCTGGGCCTTTTGTCCGGTCCGGTGGGGGCTGAGAACCTCTGATAAGAGTAATTAAATCCTCAGCCATTTTAAGCATCTGTTTCTTAGGCATGGGGCCTGGAGATGGACCCTGTGTAGCTGGTCTCAGAGTGCATGGTTGCTTTAGACTTTGTGAAAGCCTTGATGGAGAAAGAAGAGGAAGGTCTGAAAACACCTTGAGTGGAGGTGGACCTGTCCACATTCTGAGATTCAACGCCAAGAGTGGCTTCGGTATCTGTAGTCGGGGTGTGGGCCGAGGAGCCTGCGACCTTGGGCACAGGAGACACCGTCAAAGAAGTGTCGTCGGTTGTCAGGGGCTGCGTAGGCGCCTCACTGAGAACCGGACCACGTGTAGTCAGCTTTTGGCGTGGTGTCGGTAGAGGCCGCGGACCTCGTGTGTCGGTCCTCGTCTTTGCGTTTTTTAGACAAAACCGGAGTCGTAGTATCCGACGACATAGTATAGTTAAATGCTTTCCCAAAATAATGCTGGGCGAACTCCGCCCGACGCTTAATAGTGCGTTTGTTGAATGTAGCACAAAAGCGACAGACCGAGACGTCGTGGTCTGGGCCTAAACAAGGTATACAGACGGAATGGAAATCCTTATGCGGTATTTGCTTCCCACAAGAAATACAATTATTAACTTTGTCTGACATCGGTCTGAGGCAAGAAAAGTTTCCCCAACGGGGTATTTAGCTTTTAAGAAGACTTCGATTTCCAAATTTTCGTAATCTCAGGAGCTAGCCGACCGGCACTTGCGAACTGCTTCTGCTTCGGGCACCGCGCGGCAAGAAAGACTGAAGAAAATGGCGTCGGCTGGTTCCTTTATACCCCTGTCGCACTGATGTCAGGGAAGAAGCGACGACAACCGACGCCGTACCTAGACTTTGGAATTCGGCCGACCGAGGACCCGCCTGACGGCAGGAGAACCCATCTGTTATGACTGCAGCTGTATGCACGATGAACATCACTACATTTCTCAAAGAATGGCTGTGAGACACACAGCTGTCAGTAAAGTCAAAAAACCTAAAAGATTTTCAGACTAGCTATGACCAAAACAATACCCAACTCTACAATTCCCAGCAAAGTCTGTTTTTCCTTGCTGGATTTCATTTTTATTCAGCACAAAATAACTTGTACTGAAAAAAGTAGAATGGAGGTACCAAAAATTGGTTTATTCATCGGGTTTTGGTTTGAAAGTTACATGGATTTGGTACTAGTTAAAAACACATTAAAGAAAAAGTATGACTTGGGCATTCACCTTAACAGCAGACCTTGGGAAGACAGCACCACAGCAGGAGAAACAGACAATGGTATCCAACATTAGTGCAAAATTTCCAAGCAGTACCCACTTCCATTTCACGTTAAAAATACCCCCAACAATGATTTCAATCTTGGACATTCACACAACTTACTTTGTCAATATTTTCTATCAAACAATATTTCTCAATAAAGGACACAGTATTGCCCAGGTATGAATAAAACGTAACTCTAGGAGGGAAATTCCGCCACAGATGTTTAAGTACCATATCAGCCAACATGCAAGGGGGTTATTCTGGAATGGCTAGATGTTGGAGATTTTATTTTCTAACAGCCCCAAGCACACAACAAGAGAAAGTTCAAAAATCTACAGTGCTGGGGATATGGATTTCTTACCAATCCAAGATGCGACATCACATCAGTCTATGAGGTTGTGATCAATTCCTGCTTAACTCAGTTCAGCCTTCCTCCACTGAGTGAGCACAGTCTACAAAATGGAAAACAATAAGCACAAAATGCGAGAATATAAATTCCATACTAGGCATACTGACAGGTAAAGTAATTCAGATACAGTATGACGACAAGTAGTACACAGCCTCAAACTGATCTGAAAAGTGAATTTCTGTTGCACCAGACCTGAAGGCCCTTTGCAGTATTATCTGTTGGGAAGAATATTAAAAGAAGTCAAAAGTCCTGATGCACTGAGGTATTAAAAGTTGCTCATTTTGTGAAACCCCAAACCAAGCAATATTTTAATAAGGTGGGACCTGGCAAAGTGGCCATGGCATAATGTCTGCAAAAGTGACACTTTGAAGCAAGCAATGGAAGCAACCACTCTCTTGGCAGAGAGTTTTTGACAGCTACATTTTTTCAAATGTATAATTAATTGTGTGACAGGAAAACACAATCCAATTAGCAATCCAAAATACAACTCTCTGTGAACCAAAATGCCCTTTATTTTGAAGGCCAGTGTTATTTACTTCAAGCAGCATCAGCTAAAGGGTCAACTTTTGCCCCCAGGTATGCTAATATTTTCTTTTTTTTAAACATGTGTACATCTATAATGAGGTAAAAATCAATTTATTAGTAATATCATCATATACTGTAGGTATCTTTACAATATGTGGGTTACTGCAGAGGGGAAAGAATGACATTTTGAGAGATTTTTTTATTACATTAAACAGCTTTGACCTGCAGTTCATTTTCAGGGCACAACTTTTCAAATACAAATATGTTTTAGAAGTGTCTGGCAAAAGTGGAGGATGGAACAGATGTTAAGGATGCTTTTCTCGAAAAATTAATTGTTATTCATTTCCAGACATCATCTCGCCAATACATTCAGCGATATCTCTAAATCCCAGTTTCTACATATTAAATGCATTGATTAATTAATAAATATCAGAGCAAAGCAATCAATTAAGCTTTGTTTACCGAGGAAAGTCCGACTAAGTATTTCAGTGGGGGGCCTGGGGAAAGCCAGTTTTGACATGTACATAAAACACAGTTACATGATACAAAAGGAATACAACATATAGTTAAGTACACATACATGAGAGAAAAGGCTTTACAATAGCTTAAAACATGCACATAATGTTCAATACTGTATAGAGCCATATAAGTTAATTATGTTGCATTCAAGATCAAGAAGTAAAGTAATTGGGAAAGTGAGAATGGTTGAGGCCTCTTGGACTGTTATAAGGAGTATTAGAAAGAAACCAGGCAAAAAAATCAAGCTCAGAAATAAAATACTGGAACAAATCAAGATCAACTAAAAACCCAGTAGATCAACAAAACTTCAGACAACTAAGAAACAAAACTAAAAAAGCAGTGCAGTCTGACAAAAGAAACTACTACTTACAATTCCAACAGACCCAACATAATCAACCACAAAAGTTCTGGGCAAGTATTAATCAATTATTACACCCAGGTCAATCCATCACACCACACCCACAAGACACAGACCAAGAGAATCCGAAACAGACTGCTTATACCTTTAATACCAATTTCACTGAGGCCATACAAAATCTTACTAATCAGCTATCTACTCAGGACTTACCTATATCCAACCATATCACTAACCCACCCCCTCCTTTTCTCTTCCAACTAGTACCAACTACATACATTCTAGCCCTCATCCAAAAGCTCAAACCATGCGCTCCTTCAGCTGACAAGATTCCCGCTGAATACTTACAAAAGGCAGCCAAATCTATAGCATACCCCATTTCCATTCTTATTAATAGAACTATCACTGAAGGACACATCCCAAGCACATGGAAGGTCTCCCATATTATTCCCCTTCATAAGGGAGGCAACTCCACTGAACTCTCCAATTACCGTCCCATTGCCCTTCTGTCTCCCCTAGCTAAAATCATGGAAAAATGCATCCATAAACAATTGCTAGACCACCTAATCCAATATAACTTACTTTCCAACTCACAACATGGTTTCAGACCCTCACACAGCACTACTACTGCTCTTCTTTCCTTCACTCACTGTATCAACAAAAAATGCAACCTTAATAGGCTTTCATCTGCACTTTTTATAGATCTATTTAGGGCATTCGATATGGTAAATCACCAAATACTTATAAATATCCTCAAATCTCTGTCACTAGATGCATCTGCTATAAAATGGTTCCAATCCTATCTAGAAAACAGACAACAGGCCGTGCTTTCGCATAATATTCTCTCTACCCATTAACATAGGGGTCCCCCAAGGGTCCATATTAGGACCACTCCTATTTTCTATATTTATCAACGACCATCACCTAGCAATCCCCCAAGCTACATGCATACAATATGCAGATGATTCGACACTTATATGCTCAGCCACATCCATACCTGAGCTTTACTCACTCACCCAAAAGGTCTTTAACACAGTCGAACTATGGTTTACTCAACGCGGTCTCCTACTAAACCCCAAAAAAACTAAACTTCTTTTCACTCCTACTAGTAAGTCCCCCCTCATTAAACCTCACAGTAACATCCAATAACAACACTCTTATATCCCCAGACTCTACTACCAAACTACTTGGTATCACCATAGATAACAACCTTAACTTTGATAACAGATTTTAAGGTATTATTAATATGGGTAACAGAAAACTGGGCTCTCTCTACAGAATCAAACCCTTTCTCTCTCCTGCAGCAAGAACTACTATTGCTCATACTCACCTAATTTCTACTCTCCTCTATGCCTCACCCATATACACTAACCTCTCTAAAATCAACCTTAATAAAATGGTAAGTGCCTACAATAGCATAGCCAGATTTGCCACTGGAAACCCTTTCAGAACCCACCACTGTATTAACCTAAAGCAACAAGGATAGCTTGAATTACAAAATCAGCTTAAATTCCACCAACTTACCATTGTCCACAAAACCCTTTACCATCCTACAGATACCCCTATACTATCTAACCTCATTGTCCCCTACAACAATCTTAAGACTTTACGTTTGTCACAAAGACTGCTGGTAAATATTTGTAAATCTAACAACAGGACTGGAGACTCTCTTTTCTGTAATACTGCTGGAAAATCTTGGAACCTTCTTCCTACTGAACTTTCCCCTGTTCCCTCAATATCACTCTTCAAAAACAAACCAACTTTTTCTCAGAACACAGTGGTTATGCCCTTGTACTAAACCTGACTGATATTACCTTTCTTCCTTGGATCTACCTACGCTCCTCTTTTCTATATTCTTGTTCCTTTTCTTACTAACAAACTTATTCCTTTCTAGATCTTTTCTTATTATCGCCTCATAACTTCTTTAATTAAACCTGTTTTTAACACATATTCTGAATATTGCAGCTCATACTTTTGTTGTCCTTCTTTATGCCAACCTGCTTACTAATAACTTATCTAACTCAGCTGCTATCCTTTAAATGTTATATTGCAACTACATCTGTATTATGTTAAGTGTTTTTTACTTAGCACTACACTAAGAACAAACGACCACTGAGATTATTCCTTGTCTTTTTTCTAGCAATGTTTAACATGAAATTAATCTTGCATATGTTATTATATTTGTGCTTCCTCAGAGCTTATCTCCCTGGAACTCTGAGATTATTCCTGGTCTTTCTTTCTAGCAATGTTTAACATGAAATTAATCTTTGTATATGTAATTATATTTTTGTGCTTCCTCGGAGCTTTTCTCCCCGGGCCTCTACTGAAAATGGACATGTATCCAGTTGGACTAGCCCGGTCAACAAATGTAAAATAAAAAATAAATAAATAAAATTAGTTTAGGAGAGAGAGAGAGCGAGAGAGAGAATGCCAAT